>NC_048893.1:202128118-202153778 GCF_011077185.1 Oxyura jamaicensis
AAGAAAGAAAGAAAGAAAGAAAGAAAGAAAGAAAGAAAGAAAGAAAAAGAAAAGAAAGAAAGAAAGAAAGAAAGAAAGAAAGAAAGAAAGAAAGAAAGAAAGAAAGAAAGAAAGAAAGAGAGAAAGAAAGAAAGAAAGAATCATTTGATACACATAAACAGAAAAAGGTGCTTTGTTTTATACCCTGAGTGGGGTGTTGCAGTTTATAGCAGATAGACAGAAAACATATGTGAACCATCATGTAGATTATATTTATATTGCCTAATGCTCAGGTTTGTTTGGTTGGCATTAACAACAACTCGTGGCTTCCTTTCCTATAATGCTGGTTTACTTTTAATAAAATCTTGCATTCACATCATCTCAGCGAAGCATTCTCCTGGGTTGGAGTCAAGGGCAGAGAGAGAAACCTCTGTGAAATTCATTTCAAATGTTCTCTCCCCTCCTCCCCTCCCCTTTTAAATAAACAAATAAGTCAATGCAAGATACCCACTTATTGCTCTTGAGACAAATGCAATAAATAAATAAATAAAATGCAGGGGAGAGTCTGAGAAATGCTTGCCTTGTCTTTCCAGATCTGTTACCCTCCTGAGATGTGCTCAGCATGTTGTAGTACTCATACTGAGAGCTAACAATGAGTGTCAGTATGTAAGTTTTGGATCCAAAGATGTTTCAAGATCACTAGAAAGATCAAC
This sequence comes from Oxyura jamaicensis, assembly GCF_011077185.1. Classification (NCBI taxonomy): domain Eukaryota; kingdom Metazoa; phylum Chordata; class Aves; order Anseriformes; family Anatidae; genus Oxyura; species Oxyura jamaicensis. Next base: position 202,128,811 of record NC_048893.1, read on the forward strand.
TTTGTCCTTGATTGTGGCGATAATGTTCGGAGCAGTGGGTGGAATGACAACTGGGAGAGAAGGGAGAAAATGAGATGGAAGTGATGGGGCTTCAGGAACTTTCAGAAGACTGGCCCCAAGTTTGTTTGTAGGTATTTCATAGAATGATAGAATCACAGAATCATTAGGGTTGGAAAAGCCATATGAGGTCATCTGGCCTAACCACCCCCTACCACGAATGTCACCACCAAACCCTGTCCCACGTCCAACCTTTCCTTGAACACCCCCAGGGATGGGGACTCCACCACCTCCCTGGGCAACCCGTCCCAATGCCTGACTGCTCTTGCTGAGCAGAAATGTCTCCTCATTGCCAACCTGAGCCTCCCCTGGCACAACTTGAGGCCATTCCCTCTGCTCCTATCACTGGTTACCTGTGAGAAGAGGCCGACCCCCAGCTCCCCCCCCTTCCTCTCAGGCAGTTGCAGAGAGCAATAAGCTCTGCCCTGAGCCTCCTCTTCTCCAGCCCCAACCCCCCCAGTTCCCTCAGCCGCTCCTCCCAGGCCTTGTGTCCCAGGCCCTTCCCCAGCTTCGCAGCCCTTCTCTGGACACGCTCCAGGGCCTCGATGTCCTTCTGGCAGTGAGGGGCCCAAAGCTGACCCCAGCACTCGAGGGGCGGCCTCAGCAGAGAAGAGCACAGGGGGACGATCACCTCCCTGGCCCTGCTGGCTGCACTGCTCCTGGTATTTGGGACACTTTACATGAAGATGGTTGCACTCACTTGCCAGTCAAGGATGAGGGTTGGTGGTAGCAGAGGTCCATTCGCTGCAAATACAGGGCTAGCAAGGTGGCTACAAGATGGCTCCTCTTGCTGAAGGCAAGGAGCTGGGTGAAGGAAAGGGAAAGGCTCTTCGGTATCACAGGCTACATACATGCCCAGAACAATCACCACTCATGGGGATCAGGAAAACCTGTAGGGAACTGCACCATTAAAAGGTTTTCATAAGAGACTACTGTATCTAGTGTGCTGAGGCTCTGATTATACTGAGTCGAGCAGTCTGTCCTAAGAGACCTTGGTTAGACTTCACGGCATGTTTTACAGCATTTTTGGAGGGCCCATTCTCAAAACCAGACTCTGAATGATTATAATATGAAGCTCCTGGCTCTGAATAATCCCTGAACAATTCAAAACATGATGGACTTCCAGCCTGGGAAGTTGAAATGCCCTGTTCATCCACAGAAAGTGAAAGGAAAACCAAGGTGATCTTTCAAAACATCTGAGCCCTTCCCTAAAAAGTCAAATCTTGAATCTGTGACAATTTTCCCCGCCCAGGTATTCCTGTAATATCACAAAAGATTGGTCTGGAGGAAATATCAAGTTTTGCCCAGTCCTTCTCGCTGGACCAAGGCAAGATCAGCTCTCCCTCCCACCAGGTTGCTGGTTAGCCAACAGCACTGATCTGGGCATTGCAGCCTTCCTCTGAGGGTGCTGAAGAACAATCATCCACATGTGGCAGGGGAAATGGAGGCACAGGGAAATTTAGAGTATTTTGCTAGAGATTTTCGCTTGCCCAAGGGAAGGGATGCCAGGTATGGAGACTGCTGGTCCTGGCATTCAATGTCTCCTTACATCCATTCCTCTCTCAAGTCAGGTATTAGTGTGTTTTTCCTCATTTGCTGCCAAGGATTTCAATGGGGTCTTCTACAGCAAGGCCTGGTCCTTCATCCTCTTCCTCAGAGCCATGGGAAGCAAAAGCAATTATCTTTAATCTCCCAAGCCCAATCAATCCCCATTGCTTCTCCTCCATTACACAGATGTCAAAGCAGCTGTGGCAGGAGCAGAAAATGGGCTTTGCATTATGTCCAGCTGTTAGGCAAATCATGGAGTAGAAAGACCACATTTGGGATCTTTTTCCTTTTCAGTGCTGTCAGTCAGATGGAACAGCAGGTCCCTAAAACAGTTATGAATAACCATTAGTAGGAGAAGACTTTGAAAATGTTCCTTGTTTATACATTTGCTGGAGGGTCTAAATCCTGGTAGAGCTTAGAAAAATCCACCGTTTTCACTAAGCTTTCAACTCTGCTTGGGCAAGAGCTCTGCAGCCCAGGATAATAAATAAATGTCATGCCACATGTATACACATTTTCTTCCAAGGCTGTTTTCAATTTCTCCTTTCAGGCATGTTTTGCCCTGATGGTTCCCTTTGCTGGCTGTATAAGAACCAGCTTCAGCACGTCTCTGAAAGCTTTCCAAACAGAAAGCTCATTCATGTCCTCAGCTCAGAGATGAGTAACAGTCTGTAGCCATGTACCTTAGGAGCCATAAAGCAGAGTGGACTGGATTGGAAAAGCTCCTGTCCTCCTTCCCACTATGATTTTATTTTATTGATTATTTTTTTTTTGACAGTGATAATATTCTAGAGGAACATAGGGTTTGAAAGCAATGCCAGCTGAAGGGCCCTGGAGAGTCAAGTCCTCATATCTGAATTTGGCAGCCTCAGCCTCATCTTATTCTTACTTTGGCTACAGAGGCATTTCACGACCCGCATCACGAGCTGAGTCCATGGTGTATTCAGGGCTCTACAAAACACCAGAAGTGATTTCACCTAGAAAGCTGAGATCTTTCAGAAAAAGGGTAGAATAGTTACTTAGCAAGTTCTGAAACTGCTCACCTCACCCATCCTGTCCTCATCTGTAGGACAGCTCTCAGAAGTACTGCATGCCCTTCTAGTCTTCCCATGCAGGGTGCTGCTCATAGACGTGTTTTTGGTTGATGCTCCTTTCCAGTCTCTGGTCCATGGCAGCAAGCAGCTCAAAAAAAGACCCCAGGTTTGCATGGCGAGACTATGGAATACAGCAAAGGCCCAAAGCCACCAATTCAAAGCCCTTGGAAACACATTCATGCCATAGTCCAAGTCAGAGAGAAGAGGCCTTCAGAGGAGACATAAAGCAAAATCCTCAGGGACACCAAGAGTAACCTTGATGCTGTTGACTTCAGCAGATTTTCAGGAAATATTTCTTTAATGTGTGGGTGAATGAGCATTGGAACAAGCTGCCCAGAGAGGGGCTGGGGACTCCTCCTTGGGGATCTCCAGCAGCCGCCTGGACATGGGGCTGGGCCCCCTGCTCGGGGTGGCCCTGCTGGAGCAGGGCTGGCACCACAGGGACCCGCAGCTGCCTGACACCACCAGCCACGTGGGGATTTGGAGATTTTGTGACTTTTGGACATGTTTTACCTGCAGTGCAAGCAGAGAGAGCAGAGATAGCTCACACTGCCAAGCACTGTGGCCACCCCGAAGTGGCAGAGGTATTTCCTATGTGTGTTAGGGAAGTGATCAGAGGGAAGCTTATTTGTTGTAATTTGTTTTTGTCTTCAAATCTTGGCTGGGTTTTCTCTTACAACAATAAACTGTTGTCCCCTTCCCCTTTTTTCAAAATGATATCATAGCAATAAAGCACTCCAGAGTGAATTTTACCAGACCGTTCATACACAGCATGGGTGGGTGAAGGCAGAGGCCACACTGCAGTACCACCCCCAGGCACATATTAATGGGGCCCATAAAACACACCCTGTTGCGTCTTCTGGCTTAATTGTCAAATGGTTTCCAGATTTAAAGCCCCTAAATAGAATCTTTTAGAAGATCTACGTTCATTAGGTAACATCAAAAGCAACAGAAAACATAGGAAATGGGAGCTGCCATTTCAAACTCTCTGAGACATACATCAGTCAGGGGTTTGCTAACATTTTCTTTCATATTGGCCCAACCCGATTAAAAAAGGAAAAAGCAAATATATATATATACATATATATATATTACCTAGCAGACAGAAACTGAATACACCAAAAATTATGTTTGTTTCCCTGACTGGTGGTCTGCTTATGCTCTCATGGTCCTGGCTGGTTCTCTGCTTGCTTGTTAAATTGTAAGCATGTATAAGAAAGCAGAAAGAAAATTAAATTTTGAGGATTAAAGAGCACTTTTGTAAAAATGTAAAGCAACTTTGAGTACCTCAGAGTTTTGGAGTCCCCATCCCGAGGTAACTTGAAGTTGTTTTTAACTCCACATTATTAACTCCATCCCTTTGCCATGTCTCAGACAGGGATCTCAAGGATCTTTCAAATGTTGGCTCTGTTTCACCTTGTTTCAGTCTCCTTTTCCTTGAATTCAAACCATAACAGGGTGGTGCAGTAACTTTCTTCAGATGTCTCTCTTTTTCATCATTGCCTACTTCAGGGCTTCTTGTAGCTCTTTTTGTGGCATCTGGTACTGATCACGGGCAGAGACACAACAACAAACTTGCTGGAGCACAGCACTGGTCTGGGGTGGTCTGGAATCAGAGACCTCCTGCTCACAGTTGTCCTTTGGTCCCAAACAGTCCTGCACCCCTGACAGTGACCATCTGACATTATTCGTGACACTACCCTGGCTTTCTTCTAAGTCTTAGTTTGGCAAGCTTCACCAGCAAGGGAAGGAAGGAAAAAAAGAAAGGGCAGTTTTCAGCTTTGTCAGTGGGATAGCTGGGAACCACAGCTGCTATGTTATGTAGGTGACCTTCATGGGAACCACGGATCCCCAAAGTGGGGGACTCCACCTGTAAAATGACTACCATGTGTCCACTTTTCTTCTTCACTCTTCTTTTCCCCTCAGATTTTAGAGCCAGGGACCCCTGTATAAGCAATAAAACCATTTTCAGGGATTCCTCAGTCTAGGGAATAAAAATCAGGGGAAAAAATAATCTATAGTTCAACAGTATATACAGTACCTTTACTTTCATAGATCACCTGAAGAGGCCCATGGTCACAAGTAGGTACTTTAAAACTATCTGTGTCATGCTCAAGTAGATGACTAAAATAGTCTTCTATCAATTTTCTAATATAAGTGTTTGAAAACATCCAGATGACTTGTGCTCTGGAATTGTCTATTTCTCTCCAGGAACAGTAAAGGGAGTTTTTCAGACTGCAAACTAACTTCTACATATTGAAAATCATATGGCATTAAATTTACCCTAGGTCCCTGCCTAAGCTCTTCTTGAGATCCACAATTCCAAGAGAAGGCAGCAAGAAAAAATATTGTGCGTAATAACATGGTTTGTGAAATAAGGCTGGTAACAATTTCTTTCTCCCCTCCCATGCCCATTTTGTCTCTCTGTGCTGGACATTCTCCTTTTCTTTTTAATATTTTTTGATTTTCAGAGTGTAGTGCCTTGCACATCACAGCCTCAACCTTGGTTCAGGCTACCTCTTTCTCTTCTAAGACAGTTCCTTTGCAAAACTAATGATGGTGGAAAATGTGCCTTACAATGCACATCAGCACCTTGACTTGCCTTCATCCAGGTTCAAATCACAAGGTTGATTTGAGCAAGCAGCATCTGAAACTAGAGCACAGCATCTTTAAGTTCCAGCCTGAGAGCAGTTAGGGGCATTTGGGAAGATCCTCAACTGTTCTACTAGATTTAAAGCAGGATGATGTCTCATAAAGCTGGAAAGAAATGGAACAGTTTGGGTCATAATTGTCTTCATAAAGGATGCTTATATCACAGCACTACACAACTGGCCTTACCAAAACATCATGCCAAAGTATCAAGATGGTTCTTTTGGGCAATGATGCAAAGAGCACGTTAGTGGTGCAGGAACTTCTGCAGAAGGTTTTTGCTGAATCCCTTTGCCATCCACCTGAGCTGTGAGACTCATCTCTTCAGTCCTGAGACAGTGGTGCATTTCTTGAGTGTGAAATATGGTGAAGATTAGCTGGAAAGCCAAGTCTTAGAATCATTAAAAGGGGGGCTTGAAGTATGATGAGAGGTCATCAAGGCCTTTTCTTTCCCTCAAGGCAGGATCAACTGTTCCTAAGCCACTCCTGACAGATGTTTGTCTAATATGTTTTTAAAGACCTCAATTGGTTTAAGAATCACAGCCTCCCCAGGCAATCTACCCCAGTGCTTAACTGGCTTTATTGTTAGCAACTTGCCTCTCAAGTTTAACGGGGCTCTCGCAGGGCTCTCCCAGGCATGGTTTAAGACCATGACTTCATGCCTTGCTCCCTGAGGATATGGAGAATGGCTTATTCTCTTCCTCTTTACAGCCTTTTTTATATAGTCAAAGACTGCTGTGAGGAACCCTGGATAATCCTCTCTTACTGCTTTTTTGATGTCCAGGCTGTTGGCTAACTTCAGCTGCAGGATGAGCTCCCATCTATTCCTGTAGGGTTTACAGAAGCCTTTGAAGCTTTATTCTTGCTTCTTCTGAACCAATGCCCTGTGAAGACTGTCGTTGCCAGCTGTGTCCAGTACATGAAATGAAGATCGAGCTTTAACACAGTCTATGTAATTCCTGTGCACATTCTTGCCCATCAGCCTTTATGGTTCCCATGGCCCAACACGTTTTGCTTCACCTGTGCCAGATATGTCCTGTTTCTGAAAATACAAGCCTCCATCCAAGCCTATTTAAAGTCTCCTCTGCTAGAGAGCTGGTGTGTTAGTCAGAAGTGGTATAAGGACCAGAAGTCTTTCAGCATGGTGGGTAGAGACATCTCACAAGCGGTCCCACAGTGCCCTCTTCTCTTCCTATCCTCAACACTCAGCCTGAAATGGCCATAATTTGACCCTCAGGATCCCGTGCCTACCATTTTGCCCCTCTTGTACTGCCTCTCTGAGCACATACAAACACCCTAGAAAAAATTCCAGCCTGTTTGCCCACATCCATGTCTCCTTCTATGATGAAAGACCAAACTAGTAAAACCTCGAGGAATCCCATTACATTTTATGCTGGAAAAACAACCAACCCTTGCTAGCAGGTCCTGAAGACAGATAATAATATATGAGATGGGTTGAGGCCAACAGCTGCTCCCGTTCCTCCTCTCTGCAAGGGTAGACAGAAAGAGACATTTCCGACAAATTATAAATGACTTTCTGTAGCTGTCATCTTTTAGAACAGCCACAGAGTATTGTCTCACAGTGAATATAACTTTTTTAACACTTTTTTCCCCTTTTTTATTTTTTTTGTCTTTCTCTGTACCCCCTCCCCACCACCTCTCTATCGAGGTCTGTATGAATTTGGTAGTCTTTCATTATCAGCCCACATTGCCAGGCAGGAGACTTCCCTCCAGCCCCCAGACTGTTTTTTCACTTCAAAGGCCAGCAGGGAGTGGGAAGCACAGCAGAGGCCACATTCCTGCAATTTATTTGCCTTGCAGCCTTGTTGCCTCACTCTGTTTTCCCTGTCAGAGGTACTGGCAGCCCTCTCCAAGACCTCATCTTGCACTTGGGCATATAAAGTGGCTCCAGAAGAGAAAACAAGAGTGTGTCATACCCCGGAAAGGTCACTATCACCTTCTACGTGATGTAGACCTCAATTTCTCTTTAGCAGGAGTTAAAAGCCTGTTCCATCTACCCTTGGTTACATCTTTACTGCAATTCAGCTTTGTGCCTGGGTTGATCAGAGGATGAAGGCTAGTGTCCCTGCAAAATGTTGGGAATGGGAAAATCTGAGGTCCTGGTATGAGAGAAGAGACACAAATGTAAACCTGGGATAAAATGAAGCCACTGGGATAATCTACACTTTTCTGAGACTCATCTAATCCAATTCAGCTTGATTGCAACTTAATGTGTGGAGATGAAACCACCTTGTTTTGTTCACAGTAGTTCAGGAGGGCTCACTATGAAAAATATACACTGAAGGTGCCGAAGATTCCTGCCCCTCGTGGAAGGACAAAGGCTGTTGTGGACACTTGTATGTAAAGTGTCTGTTCTCCTTGAAATAACCCCTTGAACTTATAGCTGAAAGAAGTAATGCTTTCTAATTTCCTGCTTTTAGGGTCCAGCTGGTTCCTCTGTGATTTCTCTCACAGGCCCAGCATTAAGAGGCCAGGAAGAATGGAAGAGCCATGAGTGATTTTCTCACACCAGACTGTTTGTGAAGTTACTTCACCACTCCAGCACAACTGCTTTCCCACTGCCATTGCTTTTCCCATGCCTCTTTCTGGTTTGTAGTGGCTGAACGTTTTGTTCCTGCTCCTGCCGAAACCCAGGACATTCCCTTGGTGTCCACTCGACCTAGTTGGGCTAATAAATATTAAACAGTGACAATCTGTGATGAGTTGACACCCTGTGCACCAAGAGATGGCTCACAGGTGCCTTGTGCTGTAAGCAACAGAAGCTTTATCCAATGCTCATTAGGGCATTGTAGAACATTTCGGGGCACAAGAACATATTCACCTGTGGTTCGGGATCCAACAGAAGCCAAAAACTGTTCCCAACAACCAGTTTGGGTGAATCTACATAGCTTTGGAATCTACCCAAGTTTAAAAGGATGGATGCAGGCTCTTCCAGCCAGATGAGCTCAGAGTTACTGGACAGTCTCAGGCACATTTAATTTATTTGCATTGAGTCAAGTCTTTGTTCTTTCTGTCACCATGCCATACAGACTTTCTCATAAATATATTTGAGCTCAAGAGCCCAAGGTTGCCATGAAAAGATTGGTCAACTGGTAAGGTCCCTGTAATGGTAATGGTCCTTTAAGTCCTTTAGCAGAAAGAACTTAGTGTAAGTTAGTTCAAGAAGCACAACCATAAGGAAATATTATAGAAGGAACAGATCACAGGCAGGAAAACATTAGATATAGAGAGTTCTTACTTTTCTACATAAGTATAATGCCAACAGTTTATGCTACTTAGCTTTGCCTTGACCACATTATGGAAAAACTGGTGTCTGGTTTCTCATTTCTATTAACACAGCTTTCTAGTGGAGTGTAGATGATTAAATATATCAAAATAAGTAAGTAAGTAAGTAAAAACACCACCAACCCTGAAACATTTCACCTTTGACACTGGGATTATCTCCATTTTGAACTGAGGCTGGTAGTTTCCCTCTGGGACAGTACGAACCTTATCAATGGCTGGGATTTTCAGACTTATCCCTACCTTTTCAAAGGACTTCTGTTCATATCTCCCAAGACAGTGATCACTGTGTAAATTTCCCAGCCATGACTCAAAGTCTCACAGTGCTTGACGAGGCACAGGCACAAAATAAAGTGACAGCACCTTCCCCCGAAGAGGTTTTACAACATAGCACTAAAGCTAGTGGAGGTTACATGGAAAAAAATAAATACCTAACACCATTATTAGTTGCATTCTCTGTCGGTTCAGGGCAACTCTGCTGAAAACTGCTGCCACGGGAGGTGATGTGTTTGTCTCTGTGTGTACGTGCCGACTGCGTTACGGCTGTGGGATCCGCATGTCCAAAGTGCACAAGGACACTTGAGCCTCACCAGGCCCTGGGCTGCATCTTCTGCTCTCACTCAGCCTCTTTCCCTCTACTCATCCCCTGCCAAAACCTGGGCGCTCAGTGGTTGCCAAACACGAGATAGAAACATCTGCCTGCCAGAAAGGCATCTGCGGGGAGTCTGCTGCTGCTTCTTCTCCATGGGAGCTGACAGCCTTTGGGGCTTGGAAGGGTTGCCCAGCTCCTCTTTGTCTTTCTGCTGTGCACCCCGAGCTCACACTGCCCTCCACGACCATAGCACTTCCCTCACCGTTTTCAGACTCCTGAATAAATTCAGACAAAGCCCATTTTGCCGCATACTCCGTATTTTTTTAGCACCTCCGTGTTTCCCACCTTCCTTGCTCATCTTCACGGCTCACCAGCCAAAGCCTCAGTGTGCCGCAGTGGGAGAACGTGTCAAGCTGCAATAACATAAGGGATTATGGAAATGTACTAATTAAAGAAATTGCTTCAGTTACTGGAATGGCACTGGAGATCTAGATTACTCAAGTCTTGAAGCTTTAGTTCAGGAACTTCAGTTTCTCTGTTTCTTGCTTCCCCATGGTAATATTTCCTCTCCCCACTCTTGTCTTTTTCATCTGCCTACGAAACAAACTTGGTGGGTCTCTGCCTACCTATGTAGTGCTTGACATAGTGACATCCTGAACTTGTTTACCTTCTACAGGCTTTATTGCAGTAAAAATAACATGTCTTTAGAGAATGTTTGGTCCGTCAGAGGCACCTTTACACATCCTTAGTATGGATTTCTCCTTGCATTTCTACCTCTGGCCATGAGATGAATCCTTTGGAGTCAAAACACTACAGTGCTGTAGCACAGGGGTAAATGAACAAACCTGAAAATATTCCTTCTTCCCTGCAAAAATGGAGGCATTTAGCGGAACCAGGAAAAAAATAAAATAAAATAAAGTATAAAATTAAATTAAATTAAATAAACCACCAGAAAATAAATAAATAAATATATATAAAAAAAAAAAAAAAAAGGAAGAAAACTTTCCTTGCAGCAGCCAAGAGTTGGTCCTGGACAGGAGGAGCAGAGCTGCAGATCCCAAGCACCAGCTCGTGCCCATCTGCAGACCAAGTTTGCTGAGCATCACTCCAGCACACCGGCACCATCCCGTCCTCCCCTGAAGTGGTTTTTTTTTTTTTTTGTTCACTGGATCCGAGCCAAAATAAGAAGAAACCCATTTCTTGCGATGGCTTTCAAGGAGCAGGAGGGAGGGAAGCTGCACACCACATGTGTTTTGCGGTAGGACATCGTACCTCAGACCTATTCATCATTGTCCATCCACCCTGCTGGGCCCTGGCGGCAGGTCATCGGTGGAGTCCCAAACCCACCGCCCTTCCAGAAGTGATCAAAGGGTGAGCTCAGGAACGGCGTCAGCTTTCCCGGATGGGATTACAGCCCAGCCGGAGCAGACGACACTCTCTGAGAGCTCCTGCTTTTCACCCCCCTCGATCAGGCTTGTTTTACTGCCCTCCCAGCACCACGAGCAGGAGTGCTCATAGGAGGGGCGGGGGGGGGATGATTTGGGCACAAAAGGAGGACACCGGTGCAATTTCCAGCCAAAAAGTCTGCTGCAAACTGGTAAGGCTTCCCCTCTGCAGCAGCTGTCATTCCTCAGGACATCAAATGAAACAGCCAGCTGCCAAACTCTAAACAAGGTCACTGAGCAGATTGGAGTAGAGGTGAGACCGAAGAGCACCCAGAAAAAATCACAGCAGAGGAATTCTACTGGGATCCATAAACATGAGCACCCACTGCTTCTGTCTCATGATATCTCATCTGCCAGCGTGGCCGTGGGTGCCAGGCAAGACGGTGCCAGGGACTGGTCCTCTGTGGCTGCCCCGGGCAGTAATGGGGTGGGAAGGGGTGGTCTCCTGGGCGTAGGATGCCTGAGTCTGCAAATTGTAGAAAGAAATAGCTTTCATGGGTTTCAATAGCTTTCAATAGCTTCTGAAAGGTGAAGACTACATGCCTGGGGCCTTACAAGGTTCAGGGTGCAAGCAGGGTCCAGGTTCAAGGTGTGCAGTACAGTGCAGACTGATGGTTAGGACCAGAAACATAGAAAACCCGCACATCAACCAGACAAAACTTCCAAAAACTAAAAGGGAACGGGGAAGAAAACCCCACCGGCACCTGGTAAGGTTAGCGTTGGTCCATGGAAGGGTGCAGAGGGAATAGGGGCAGCCTGTGAGCACCTGTGGGGAGCAGCAGCCTGTGTGCCTACAAGATTTCAGCATGAGCCATGGGTACGCTGTACTCTAGGATCTCCTGCTGCGTCCCTGCAGAGACACAACTGTCCCGTGGTCACTGCTGACTGTGCTTCTTTCCTTGTACCAGCAGTGGGGGTTATCTCGGGCACGTGGGACTAGAGAAGACCTCCTAAACCCAGTCTACTTCTATCTTAGCAAGCACGTGCTACAGAGCCTTTCGCAAATGTAATGCAGGCTATCGGAAGAATTTTGGCCTCCCCAGCTGGAAACTACTCTGCTACCCCCCTGCCCTCCTCTCCTCCAGAAAAAAACAAAACCCTAAGACTTTTCTCCCAGTGACTGCCTGAGAGTTAGCTCCTTTCCCTGCCTTACTGGCTTAGGTGAAAGGCTCAGCGTGTCAGCCGTGTGCTGGAGTTGTCACGGCTCCTTGTAAGCACTCCATATATTACGAGGAGTGACTCCCTCAAAGGCTTTGCACTTAAGATCCATGACAGCGTTTTCCAGCGCTGCCTTGTTGCTTCCAATTACCCTGACATGGAGCTGACGCAGAAACAAAGATCCATGTCTCCCATCCGGAGACTCGCTGGAAGCTTCCCCCCCCGACACCCTTGTTCCCCATCCTCCTCGTGGATGAGTTACAAAGGAAAGAAAAAAGCCTGCATCCTCCCCGGCCGCCTGCTTTGCTGAGCAGCCGGAAACTCACGCGTAAGGACGAAATATGTATGTACTGAGGCAGAACATGTCATATTGTTTAGATGTTAAGGGCAAGCAACAACGTAGGACGTGGCATGAATCACAGCTGCAGCTTGCCTGGAGGATGGGGTACCCTGCAAGAGGCAGCTGGTGCTGATTATCTGGAGGAGTTCTTTTTTTTTTTTTTTTTTTTTTTTTTTAATTCCTCCCGTTATAATAGGATCCAGTAATTCATCCTCAGCATGGGCTGCACGTCTGTTCTCTCTGGAATATCCCAGGGATGGGTTAGCAATCCATCACAAGGAGATAGTGAGCTTTTCCCCTTCTTTGTTTTCCCCCAGGTGACTTCAGTGCAGCCAATGTATTCCTACCACCTGAGGCACACAGAGACTGTGGCCTGGTGCGTTCAATCTCCACAAAGAGGCATCATTAAAACCAGTGTTTCTAATTAAATAAAACAGAAAGATGAGCAGATTGACAGGCAGGCAGAAAATGCAAGGAGTGGAGGTCTCAGAAATGCCTTGCAGTGGAAAAAAGCCTTCTCATATCACGGCAGCTCACACAATGATATGATCGCATATCAGAAGATCAACTGTCTCCCTTAAACTGCAACTCAGATAATCATCTCTCTCTCTTTACACTGGCAATTTGCATCCTGTAAAGCATTAATAAGCTTTGCAAAACCATGAGCAGATGACCACGAAGGTACCTCCATCTCCTGAATGAAACATGGGGCTGCCTAGCACCGAACAACACAGCTGCCCCGGTGTCCAGAGCAAGAAGTGAGATGTTTCATACACCATTTGAAATTATGCTCTGGAAATTTAATGAGCAGCGTCGAGCCAGGGGATTTTTCATTCTACTGGGTGGCAAAGTGAGCAGTGCAGTGATTCTGAATGCTGGTGGAATACACTTTGTACCAAATTTAAGTGTATCAAAATTTTTTTTTTTGGTATATTTATTTGTAATTTTTTAAATCAAAATTAAAAATCTATGATTCTATGAAATTTAAAGTGCCTGTTAAATATATTCATAAGCAAAAAAAACATCTTCACATGTTGTAGTTGTTGGAAAGTACTGCAGGTACTGCTAGATAGCAAGTTAGATGGATCCTTAACCCAACCCAACATAACCCAACACCCTTAAAAGAAAGATTTTTGTAAGGCCTTCCAGACAAACACTCCAAATGATCTGAAAAGTCTATCTTTTAGTCTTCATCACGGGAAAAGATGTTAAAATGAGGGGTGTAGAAACTGTCCAACCTTAACCTGCTCAGTCATCAAAACACACACGTATTTGTGTTGGGCTGGGTCAAGGATCTGCCTCACTTGGTATCTAGCAATGGCAAAAGTAGAGATTAAGACAAGTACACCGCTACTCTCCCAACTCCTAGCATTCCTGTTTAATTCAAGATATTTTCCCATACCCCAAGTTATAGTTTGGGGGCTCTAGCTTGACTAATGTCCCGGATACAAACCTTTGAGATGAAAATGGACAAGTCTCACCTGGGGCTGCTGAGAGCATCCCATTTCTCTCCATCCACCTCCTCGGCTCATTCATCTCTGCAGCCCTGCTCCCAGGTGTTGACAAAGTTGGCGTGTCCAGCCACAGTAGCTTTTCACCAATGGCTGCTAATACCTCAGCAACCCGTGCCATGTGGTCAGGAATGATTGCAGAGCTCTGTAGTTCATAAAAATTCCAGGATTATTAGTTTAATAATAAGTCTAGTCTTTCCATGTCAGTACATTATAGACCCCCGGCTAGGCGTTTTAAATCCAGGACTATGAGAGAATGTTGTAAAGTCTCCAGCCCACAAGCCTGTTTTTTTCTTTGGGAAAGAGGAAAATTAATAAGACAACCTAGAGAATGGGAATAAATCCAGGAGACAAAGCTAAAGAGTGAGAGGGAAGGGAAGGGAAGGAAAAAAAAAAAAGAAAGAAAGAAAGAAAGAAAGCAAGCAAAGGGTGGAAAAAAGCCAGAGGGGAAAAGATGGAGGCTGATAAATGGTTCTGTAGAAAGGCATATTGTAACTTTGTTTACAATCTCATGGTACCAAAGCGTGCAGTATTAATAGCCTTCGACACCTTGTAAACTCAGCAAAACTAATTTTGCAGAAAAGAAGTGCTTTCCCAGAAGTCTCCTCTTTCTTGCCTAACACACATTTTCAAGGGCTGACATGTCCCATTTCATCAAGACAGCGGCAAGGAAGTTGGAAGTTTTGCCAAGACGCCCTGGGGTAATGCCCTGTGTGCTCCTGCAAAGACAAAACACAAAACAACCCCATCAGGTCTTTAATGACCCCGACCGCCCCATAACACTCTGCTGGGACAGCGGGTCCACAGGCAAGCTCGTACACTCCACTTGTGAGGTAGGCACTCATTATTGTCCCAGTCCGACAGCGGATGAATTGTCAGCTCTACCAAATGTGTAGAGTTAGACTATATCCAAGGTCTATGTTCACACAATTCCTTCACCTCATGCCAAGGCATGGAAGAACCTACATATTTGAGCATCCCTATGGGAAGAAACTATCTTTGGGCCAACCCTACCCGCATGTGGTATTCCCCTAAAGAACAGAAGCCTCACTCCCACCTTACCAGTGATCGTGATGGTCAGCAAAGGGCAGAGGAAGGTGACTTCCAAGGTGCCATTCTTGCAGATCCTGAGGATGGATGCACACACGGTTGAAACAAAACGGATTTGGGATGAGCTGATGGGCTTATTCAGGAACACCAATGACAGGGCAGAGAAAGGAATGGGAATAGTTTTAACTCAAAGCTTTCAGCTAGAAACTGACCCTTTCCCCCCAAATGAAATATTTTACATGAAATTTCCCCTTGTTAACATTTTCTATGGTGTGGAGTGGTGTTTTATTTATTTATTTATTGGGGGGGGGGGGGGGGGGGATTTATCTGATCGCTCTTGAAATTTTGCTTTTGTCCTGCTACAATGAATATTTCCCTATACATTATGAAACACCATTAGAAAGAGAACAAGAAAAGCTACCCTGGATTAGCAGGAATGGCAACCATCTGCACTGAGGGAAACTGAAAACAAGGGTCCCATTAGAAGCTGGTAAAGAAGGATTACCCCCTCCTGTCCTCCCCAGGCTTGTGGTGGTCACTTACTCCAAGGCTGATATGTGTCTCTCTTTGGTTTTGAGCTTCTATTTTTCTGTGGAGCTGAGAAATCCTGGAGCTGAGAAATCCTTCTCTCTGAAGCTTCACCAAAAGAGGTAAATTTCATCAAAAAAAAAAAGGGGGGGGGGTGAGTTTGATGGGATGCTCTTTGTGTGCCTGCCTCTTCCAGACAGGGGGACCAAGTCCCTGGGCATTTGGTTAAAGAAGGAGCTCCCCTTGAGATGCCTCCTTTCAAAAGACAAGGGGCTGACTTCAGGAAGCTGTCAGGAGAGCCAGTTTATGGGCCCTTGTCAGCCTCCAGTTACAGGTCATTCTCACCTCCTACTGCTGGTAACCTGAGCTGGAGCTCCCCAAAGAGAGCGAGATTCGCTGACAGCCATAGAAGTCAGCCTTGGAGCATGACCTGGTCATGCTGCCTCTGCCACATTTGCCCTCCCTCGGGCTTTGTCACCCTGCTGCTGGCAGCTGGTCTCACATTGCTGATCTATGGCTCATAAGATGCAATTTTATTTTCTTTCCTGGTGAAGTTTGGTGAAGCTGGTGACTTTCTGACCCTTTTGGTAGCGCTGTGATTGTCAAGACCAAAATCAATGAAAAGAAAACAAAGGCCGTCGTTCCCCGCTCCTCAGCTCTCTGAAGACCAAGGGCAGTCCTGCAGAGTTAAAGCTCCCCTTTCCTCCAGCCCTGCAACATCACAACAGGCTCTGCTCTATAACAAGCTTGTCTTGGCAGGCAGGAGATGAACCAGGTCTTGGGTTGAAAGGCTCTTGCACAAACTGGATCAGCTGAGTCCTTTTCCAACTGGAAAGATCATCGCTGGGGCTTAGTGGTTCACTGGTGAAAACCAAAACAAACAAGCAAGAAACTCTGCAGAGCTCTCCCTTCCAAGTGGAACCTTAATCCAGATACTCGTTTGTCTTCAGTGATGCTGAAGAGTTGGCCCAGACTTGGCAGCAGAAAGCGTGCATTTGATGGAAAGTCATAACCATGGCCCACATGCTGACTCAGCAAGAGCATTCAGTTCTTCTGCCAGCTCTTGGGACTCTGGCTTGATTAACAAGTACATTGGGCTGGCTGTGTACTCATTAAACAATGTCTTCATGTGCTTGCTGTCACCACATGGACAGTGAATTCTCTAATGACAGAGAGAAGCAACATAAAACACGTAGGAAAGAGTTCACCCAGTGCATTTGTGACAGCGCAGTGCAATCAGCCTCAATGCTCAGCTTTGTTATGCCAATATAGGACAGGATTGTGCACCTAACAGAGGTTAGCTGGAGAGAAGAGCATGAAAGGAGAACCCTGGTCATGGAAGAGACGCTGGGGTAAAAGCTAGATAACTTTTGGTTTGCAGAATCCCAACAGTGTAGGAGAGGTCTGAGGTCCTTCTAAGCTGCTTGTTCTTTTCAAAAGAAGTCCCAGTATTGACTGTTGCAAAACCATGAGGTTTGCAAGAAAATTGTAAAAAGACATAAGAAGATTAAACGACTTAATCTGCCCCCTGTAATATTGTAAACATGAATCTATAACAGGACATACATGCTTCCACTGTTCAGCTCCAACACAGATGATATTTGTTTATTTTGGGGGGTGGGGGGAGACTATATGGGAAACAGAGATTTCCAGCCTTCTGAGAACTGACCTGATGAAACTGGGAAGGCATCCAAAGGCATCTGCTGTGTCAGTGGAGGGTGAAGGAGGAGGCTTGGGGAGCTTTTGGCATGCAGACCTGGTTGAGAAAGACTTCCACGGGGCTGCTGGGATGTATAGTTCAAGGGCAGCACAATAGGCTTGTGGCTTCTCCCACCTGCCTAAGACCTGGCATCCAGCTTGACAGTGTTGAAGCTTATTCTCTCACAAAGGATTTGAGACAAAAACTCACACAGGGTTTAGCTTTTAATGAGATGTTTGCTAAATGTTACTGGAATAAGAACTGATGAGAAACACATTGGTGTCTAACTGGCAATAGAGATTTATCTGTGGCTGTTCTTACAGTCAGGAGCTAATGTTTCTGAGAAACAATCTGTGCATGGTCCTGAATTTCAGCACAGGGTCAGACTGGGTATTGGTGATATTCTGCTGTCCAGATTGGGAACAGGGCTTCCATCTCATCCCAAATGAACTAGCTCAACCTCTGTTTTCTCTTCAGTTAAGAAGGAGTAGAAAACAGCATACACTTGCTAGGTGCTCTAAACCTGCAGCCTTTGGAGCTGAAATGGGGGAGGGAGAGTATTCAAGCATTGAAAAGTTCCATCAGTCTGCCTTTAGATATCCAGGAGCTTCTAACTGCTTTTGGATTGACACCCTTTGGCCATGTAGTTGTCAAATATCACTGACTCTAAGCAACCATCCTCTCTCTTCCTTTGCTTGCAAGGCCCCAAAACTTCACATTTGGAGCTGAGATCCTATATTCAGGGTCAAGAAGGACCCAGGGAACTACAGGCCAGTTAACCTCAGCATGATTTCTGGGAAGGTGATGGAACAGCTAACCCTGGAAACCATTTCCAGGTACGTGAAGGAGAAGAAAATCATCAAGACTAGTCAACGTGGATTCACCAAGGGGAAGTCATGCTTGGCCAACCTGGTAAGCTTCTATAACAAAATGGCCAGTCTCATGGAGGGTGAAAGAGCAGTGGATATTGTCTTCCTGGACCTCTGGAAGGCCTTTGACACATTACCCCTTAAAATACTCATAGAGTTGAAGTTAAAATACTCATTTAGTTGAAGTAGGGGCTGGATGAGCAGGCAGTGAGGTGGATCGAGAACTGGCCAAATGGCTGGTCATGGTGTGAGAGCTGGGGCTGCTGGGCCTGGAGCAGAGGAGGCTCCGGGGGCTGCCAGCCATGGCCACCAGCACTGCCGGGAGGTGCCGAGAGGCCGGAGCCAGGCTCTGCTCAGGGGTGCCCAGGGCCAGGCCCAGAGGCCCCGGGCCCAGCCTGGAGCCCAGGAGGTGCCCTCTGCCCCTCAGGAAGCACTGCTGGGCTGGGCGGGTGCCGGAGCCCTGGCACAGGCTGCCCAGAGAGGGGCTGGGGGCTCCTCCTTGGGGATCTCCAGCAGCCGCCTGGACGTGGGGCTGGGCCCCCTGCTCGGGGTGGCCCTGCTGGAGCAGGGCTGGCACCAGATGACCTCCAGAGTTCCCTGCCAGCCTCAAATGTTCTAGAATTCTGTGATTCTGAGCAACATAACTAAATTAGAAATATGAACCCACTGTGGGACCTGTGCACTTCACACTGACTTCCTGTGAAGCCCATGGTATTGATAATTCTGAGCAAGGGGACTGTATAATTTCAGGTTATATAGCACCATTTAAGATGGGATGAAGTCAGATCTTCAGTCCTGCCCAAAGACTAATGCACTCAACAACCCTACAGTCATTAGTCTGTGTGAGGCCTTTAACCTAAAGACTATCTTTTATTATCCTTTGCCTTGCTTTCCACTTACATGGAAGATATTAAAATGAGTTTCTGATCTTCTCTCAACAAGCATCTGCAGTGGTGGACCCATTTTCTGATAGCATCCATGGCTCAAAAACAGGATGGGTCAGATGGATTGAGTATCACCATCTCCTCACATATAGATAGGGATGTAATAAATAATAAACTTTTACCTCAAAATCTATCCTTTATGTCTATTAATGCTAAAAATTCCCTCACAAAGCCTATCTTCCATTTTGGTGCTTTCCTGCACACTTTGAAATGTTCAGGGTTTCATGCTTTGATCAAGAGCAGAGCAAAGGAGCCCCTAGACCCCTTTAATACCAAGAAGCTGTTGCAGAGCTCCAAAAACATGCAACTCCAAAGAACTTGGAAACTGCAGATTCAAGTTATTGCTATCTCTTTCCCACAGCTCCTGCCCCAAAACTCTAAGACAGCCTGGAAAATGTGCTGCAGAGGACCTGGCAATGTCCCTGAAGACACCTATGGACTACAGGGACATCTGTGGACAAGAGGAGCTTAGGAACTGGGGCTCCTCTGGTCTCAGCTCCACAGCAGTAGATTTGCCCAAGAAGTGGAATCCTGGAAGATGAGGGCTCCTCTCTCAACCCGTCAGGTGAAAAATTAAGCAAGATGAGCTAGAAACATGCCAGCTTTCCATCAGGTCCTTGATAAAATCCAACTGTCTCTATGAATCATTCAGATTTCAGCTGTGGGTATGTTACATTGTCATGGCGGGAGGTATGGATAAAATCGAGGCAAAAAGAAACAAACCAACAATTCCTTGTAAACAGGAA
Source organism: Oxyura jamaicensis (assembly GCF_011077185.1). Lineage (NCBI taxonomy): Eukaryota > Metazoa > Chordata > Aves > Anseriformes > Anatidae > Oxyura > Oxyura jamaicensis. The sequence continues at coordinate 202,148,344 of NC_048893.1, forward strand.
AAAAAATAGGAAAGAAAGAAAATCTGAGGATTTAAAGGGAAATAATTATTGCTGGACCCAACCCAGGTCATTTATTTAAAATCCCACATACCTTGGGGGCCTTCATCTGAAAAATGTCTAGCTTTTTTTTCCTGTTGATTTAACCAGACTGAAGCCTACAAGACAAAGATTTGAGACACTAATAACTGTGGCTGATTTCTGCCTGGATTTGTTTCAGCCCTCTGTCTCTTAATGCTAACCAGCAAAACGAAAAATAATTAATAACACTCAAAATTCTCCACACTGAGCGCGAAGTGCCATTGTTTCCTTCACATTCCTTGTGCTGATTCTGCAGGGCCCCAACCCAGCAAAGCAATCAAATACATGTGTAACACTGACAGCCTGACTAGCAGCTTTGGCTCCAAGGAGCTCAAGGCTAGTATTTCATCCAAAAAGGTGTTGGGCTATTAGTTGACTAACCGTATGGATGTCGTGAACAGGTTCTTGTCTTGACCTTGAGTATGACCATTAGTGATGATGTTTGATGTGGGCTTACGGGTTTCCAAAGCTGGACATGATAATCTAGCCCTGAAGCCTTAGATGAGCTTCCAGAATAGTTTCAAGGAAGGTATTGGTTGATACAGAAAGGGTTGTGGGTTGTCACTGCACCGAGCCTGTCTGAATTTAAGAAGAGATTGGACTGTGCACTTAGTCACATGGTCTGAACTTTTGGGTAGACCTGTGCGGTGTCAAGAGTTGGACTTGATGATCCTTAAGGGTCCCTTCCAACTCAGGATATTCTATGATTCTATGATTCTATGATTCTGCAAAGTTACTCTTAGGCTGTGTCTAAATTGGTAAATCATACAGCACCTAGGATTATTCCCAGGCATGAGAGCTCTCAGCTCCAAATGGTTTAATTTTTGAGATGCTTTTGGCACCAATTGGGTCTGGACCACTGGACCACTCCATGGACACCTCCCAGGCATGGCTCAGGGGGTAGCCCATTCTCAACAGGCAGTTTGGATGCAGCCACCTGGTTTTGGACAGCCAGTAGGAGCAGCAGGATGGACACGAGACCTTCTTTGAGGCTAAAGAGCAGTGCTGGGCACGTCTAGCATACTAGTATAGATCCACTGACTGAATCTCTCTCTTACCCCATCCGTTACTCAGTGGGAACATATCTTGTGGCAGAGATGTTTATAAACCTTCATCCATCTGGAAGTCATTATCTCAAAATGAAGTTTATTTGAAGAAATTGTATTAAATGATTACATGTTATTTTTACCTCAGCTAGAAAGCAAACTGTTGTACCATTGCTGAGAGCCTCTCTTTGGTCCAGATTTGTTTTAATATTTTATCTAGACTATCAGCATCAGGGTATGGCAGCTAATTTGGCTGCTTTGCTATAGTTGTCTGGTGGTCGGACATAATTTATTAAGAGTTTGACTCTTTATTTAGGTTTATTTGTTACTGTTTCTCTTCCCCATCTTCTGTTAGGTCTGCCTATTGACGATCTAAATTGTCTCTTTATTTACTTTCTGCATTTTGCAGCAAAGATTTGAAACACATATTAAAGTCCAGAAAGGAGAGAGAACAAGGCAGCTAAAAAATATCCCAGATAGGTTGCCAAAATATTGTCACTTGTGTTGTGTACTGGGAAAAAGCTGGACTAGACAGTTGTGGGGCTGATTCTGCTCTCAGCGAAAGAAAACAAGAAAAAAAACGAGAAGGACACAAGCAGAGCAATAAACATCAGCAAATGCAGATTTGCAGTCCAGAGGTGGACTTTAAGGATCATGCAGTCTTACTGCACAACTCCAAGCCGCTGATGGATAGATAATTCATGGTCAAGCAAAGCCGTACCTTTTGAAGGGAAAAGTAGCTGCTTGATTTAAGTAAGTTAGCTAGTGGGGAGTCAGTCCAGGCCCTGGATTTATGTCAATTTTTGGCTCATTGCCTCACACGTACCACTTCTGCAGCCTTCCCCTACCCATCTGCACAACTGAACCCTTGTGAAGTAACCTCTTTCTCTCTGCTCTTGATAAATGCCACCTCATCTTGCTGATATCCATCCTCCATGAGGACTGCTTTGATCACATCTCTTCCTCCCCAAACAGCTCTTCTCGGGTTCCCCCATCTGTGCAGCATCTGACCTAAGGCTCCTCCTTTTGGTTTCAAAGCCTGTCATCCCTCAGCCGGCTTCGGATTTCCCCAATGCCAGGTTTTGCATCTGCTGCCTTTTCCAGCTTTCTCAAAAAATATTCCTCTCTCTTAGCCAGAGCCTGGATTCATCAAGGCTTGTGAGCAACTCAAGTTCAAGAGACGGCACGACTCAAGTGCTCTGACATCTGGGGCCGGTAGGAGCCCTCCGCTCCTCCTGGGTTGAATCTCAAGAAGATAAAAGTGAGAGCTTCTGGGGCCCCTGCAGCAAAGGGGCACCATAAGTGAGTGTGAACATGAGGCCCAAGACATGAAAAAGTTGTGAAGCGGCTGACCTCCTGATATTTAGAAGTAGTTTTAAACTGTAAGACATTTAGTGTGCTTCCTTTCTATGTATCATTGTTCCCCACTATACATCTAACCACTATGTTTTTGTTTTTTTAAAGGTTGGAAGACCATTATTTTTTTCTTTTTTTCCTTGCACATTATAAATTTCACCCTTGTATTATGTCAAAGACCAGAAACAGTGATGTGTGGACAATCTCCTGTGCTGTGTTTGCACCACTACCAGCACAGCAGGCAACTTCTGCTGTATATAAAAAACAAACTACAACTTTCTGCTTTCATACCCATGGCCATATTTCCACCACTCCTCAGTGATTCCTTAACTCCTTAGTTCAATTCCTTTAACAAGCAGGATAAATGTCAGCCAGATCCTGTGATTTGTATACGTTCAAAGTTTCCAAGCCCATCCTTATCAGCTTAATTTTTCCTCTTTATTTTTCTTTCTAATGACATATTTGGAAAGGAATTCCATATTCTGGCGGGTTTAGAGGCATTTATTAATTACATCCTGCTCTTTGTTTATTAATGAGCCTGCGATCTCATTTTCCCCCGTTATAATTGTAGAGGGCTTTTACTTCCCTTAGCCCTCGCACGCTTTACATTAGCTCATAAATGTTTCCTTTCTTATGCCCAGAGATTTTCACTATTAGTTTAATTGACCGATGGCTCATCTTAAGTAGGGAACTGACTCATGGTGCACTGGAGCTGTCAGCAAGTGGACTAATTGTTAATATACTCACTGCGGGCAAGCCCAGCTAAGACTGGGAGAGACAAAAGAAAGTCAATGCTGAGTTCCTCCTGTGTGTTTGCACAGCACCTAATACAATACAGGCCAGAGCTGCCCCAAAGGTTGCTAGGTGTTACCAAAATAGAAGTAAAAATAAATGGTGGAGATGTATGAAAAAGATGGGGAAGTGTTTCCACAAAAGCACCATCTAGCTGCTTCCGTTCTCCAAGTTCTCCCATTTTCCATGTGATATTGCAAATTCTTCTGATGGAAATCCCAATTGCTGTTGAGGAACCAAGTTCCTCTGAGTTGAAAAAAGTAAATAAAATCATCGACGAAAATATCAGAACAAGGTCGCTGCTGTTGGGGTGGTGGGCACTGAGAAAGCTCTTGTGAAATGAAGACTACAGATGAGAAAGGCCAGCACTGCCCTGGACCAGGAGTCCCTCAGGTGATGGGTAGTTGCACATGGGATAACCATGCTGCCAGAAAATGGCAGAAGAAGAGATTGGCCACCAGCTCTCAATCAAGGACCCCCTCAGCACGTCAAGCTATGCATTCAAATACTTCCCATGTGAGATGAAGCCACGGGTGCCCTGACCTGGGTCCGTCGGTGAGGCAGGGTGGAGCTGTGCTTCCCTGCACAAGGGTGGAAAGCCCCAGCTTTCCAAGCTCCTCATCCTTCTCACCATCAGGAGGACAGCAGTTTGGAAGTCAGAGACAGATGTCACTTCAGGGTCATCTCTGCTAAGGTTGGCTTTGTCCCTTTTCAAGAAGAACTGAGTAAATGTAATCTGGGAGGATGCATGGAGCTGGCATACAGCAGTTGGGGGCCCAGGGTGAAAATGAGGAGAGAACTGGTCAATCTGCCACTCTGCTTTGTTGATTTTTCCTCTCCATCCTTCCCATGACCTCTCTGGCCTTCTCCAGATGTGTCATGTCTTATTCAATGAGCTTCAGACAAACGAGTGTCTACATCAGGATCCTCCACCACCGAGATGGAGCAACCCAAGAAAACCCCTTATGCAGCCCCAAAAATGCCCTCACTGCACCACGGGAGCTGGGACAGTGACTGCCTTGACTGAGCATCCAACATGTCAAAGGGACACAGCCTCGGGAATCTGCTCTTCTGCCTGTTTTTCTCTCCCTTGGCTGCAAACTTCCTCCTTCAGTCTACCCCCTTTGATTTATCGTACTTTTGCACTTCTGAGCACCTGGAAAGTGTTTTTGTCCCATTAATTTCGACTTGGAAGTTTCAATGCTTCCCAGAAGAAAAATAAATCATTCAGGCTGGGAAGACGTGCCCCACACAGCCTCCTCCCTTGTCTGGGTTCCCCCCTTTTTTGCCTTCCACTTTCTTTTCCCTCCTACTGTTCCCTTCCCGCTCCTCCAAGAGGGAAGAGGGGGTGATAAATGTGCCATGCAAGATATGAACTTCACATACCAAGAGCAACGAGGTAATCCTATCTGCCCAAACAATATTTGGCTGAGCATGTAAATAAAGGTCTCTGCACCCAGCACATTTTCCACTGCTGCAGATGAAGCCTGTGGTCCCAGGAGATAGGACACCTGGCTGGAGAGGTCTAAACCCTACAGGCATCTCACTGCACTTCTAAAACCTTTGGTCCTCAAAAGGTTTAAGCACCTCTGGATGGCCAGTATTGGGCTGAAAACACATTTCCTTTAACCCAAAGGTCTCAAGTCTTTCTTCTTTGCAGTATTATTTCTCCTACGAGCCCTTCAGGTTGCCTTCTAGCTTGATACCTTTCTCCTTGCAAGGAACTAACCTATGGTATCACACAGTGGTCTTACTGGACAGAGGAAAAGCCTCAAATCAGGCCTTTTCCCAATTTATCAGGCAGAGGTATATAGCACTAAAGTGTCTGTACTGTTGGTTTTTGTGGCCACTGTCATTCTCCACCCCCAGTCCTCCTAGAACTTGTTAAAATTGTGCTGTGTAAGGTTAAATACTGCTGATGTCTTTTGCCAGAATAAATCCTTTGTTTTATGATGTTTACTAAATATTTGATGTTAGGATTTTGTAATATCCTCTCTTCCCTCACCACTTGGAGAACTCATTTAAATTTCTTCCAGTGATGAGCACAAGATGGACAGATTAGATACACTTGGCACTAAAGGAACTGCATTGAAAGCTACGAAATGCTTGACAAATCATGGTTCCTTTCCTTTCCTTTCCTTTCCTTTCCTTTCCTTTCCTTTC
>NC_048893.1:202153878-202170673 GCF_011077185.1 Oxyura jamaicensis
TCTGCAGCATGTGCTGGGTTTTCCCTTCCCTTCCCTTCCCTTCCCTTCCCTTTCCTTCCCTTCCCTTCACTTCCCTTCACTTCCCTTCCCCTTTCTTTTCCCTTCCCTTCTTTCCTTTCCTATTCATTTTAAAGATAGCTTCAAACCCCCAGAGTCAAGCCTAGTTTAAAGTTTTCCACTACTCTCTTCTCCTGCATTCAGTACAGGATATACAGGGGGGAACCACTCAGGAGTTTATTTTACAATTTTATTATATAACTTTTTTTTTTTTTTTTTTTTCCTGGAAATTAGTTTTATGTGGCCATTCAGACTATCATCTATCTGTCCTCCATGGACTTCTCCACTTGTTGACTTTTCAACTCTCTTTGACAGAAAGCTGAAGTCTCTAAAGAAATTATGTTCCTAATTCTATGTTAAAATAAGGGTCTGGAGAAAGGACTGACTTCAGTTTAAGTAGTTAATTTCTTAATAATTTTTATCCTATTAGCTGATTTTTATATGGCAGATGTCCTACATGGGAAATCACAGTAGAGAAGTACAAGGAAAACAAGGGAATTCTAGAGGTGTAACAGAAGACGAGAGAAAATATTAAAATAAAACAGTTTAGCAAGCAATCAACCTTGAGACATAAATCTATAAATACCAGACTGCTCCTACTGCCGTTCTTTGTTCTCCTACTTTCTGTGTGGATCTGAAATTGCTGAAGCCCTGCTAGAAAGGTGATTCCCCCTGGTATTTCTAGTCTTGAAATGTCTGGGTAAGAAAGCATTGGCAATTCTTCCAGAAGCACATTTTGACATGGTTTCCTGTTGTTTCGCATGCTGCAGCCCCTACGTGCGATGTATACTTGGCCCAGCACAGAGGTCAGAGCAACCAGAGCTATCCTGTAGTGCCTTCAAAACCACCATCCCTCCTAACAGTGACATCTATCCAGAAAATGTAGGACGCAGCCCTCCAGACTGCAGGCTTGAATTGCTTGGTGGTGTCACCAAGGGCATATTTAGGACATAACTCATCTCAGCCTAGACTTCATCTCAGTAGTTTAAATTAATTGCATCACCAAGTGCCTGTTTCTCTCCCTTTACTAAATATAAAAGTAATAAAGGTAAATGAGACTGAAAAAAATAAAAAGGAAAAAAAAAATCATTCCAATAGGAAAACTGAAAAAAAAAAAAGCATTTTGTTTATTTCTTGCTGCCCTTGAGAAGTTAGAGCACAGCATTCAAGAGCATCAGACAGAAGAGTCTTGTCCAATTCCAGAAGCGCGGCTCAACAGAACTTCATTTTAAAGGATTTACTGGGGTAAAACCAGCCTGGGAGAGTGGAAAAGCAGTTGAGTGTATTTTATGAAACAAGACGAGCACGAGTGCTCTACCTGCAGTGCCGTGAAGTATCTGAAGACGGAGGATATTCGGTTCCAGCGGGACGTGGGGAGTGCGGTAGGTGGCGTGTCAACGGGGGTGCTATAACAACACTACTTACACACTACATTGCTAAGGAGATCCACTTGGGAAAGCACAATAAATAACACGACTACTTAATAGCTCTGTAGTGCCTTTCATCCAAATATCTCCAAACACTGAACAAACATTTGTTAGAACTGCCGCTAACCCCGGGCAAAGTCACACTATCTTTGCCAGGCGGCAGATAAGGAAATTGAGGTTACGTTATTTCCAGGAGCTTGTGACAGGGGCCAACGTAAAAAGCCAAGGGTCTTGCCACCTCTTCTCCTTTGCCCCATGGGAATGCTGGAAAAAATGGAAATGGAGATCTGGGTCCTTGGTAAGACCGTGCTAGGTCAAGGGGCCATCTAACGGTGGCTTCCTTTGCTCCTCCAGAGGGGCTAAGTCGAACGACAGTGTAGAGAAAAAATGGAAGATACTAGGAGTGAAGAAAATTGTATATTGGAAGCATGTTTTTTTCAATGCATGATATGTTTATAAATGCTTGGATAACTGAAGTCTTGAAAGCAACCTAAAGAGGTGTTCCCTTTGGCTCCACCGCCTTATCATGGTCAGGCTGTGGAAGAATGACCTTCCTTTATAGAAGGGAAAAATACATCTGCGCAGCAAGCTTGGGACGTTTTCCTCTCACCTTGCTTTTGGAGCTTACTTCAGTAACTTAAAAATGCCTTCATATGTTGGAGAGCATCTCAGACATCCCCACAGGGATGGTGGATATGAACCCACAAGAACAAAAATGTCATCCGATATCAGAGGAGACTGTGGGGGATTCTTTAGGGCATCAGCTTGCGCTAGAAGTCCATAAGCAGATAGAAGAGCCCTTGAGGTCTTAACGAGGTGTCTGGAATCTGCTGTAGCACAAGGAAAGAAGGGGCAGGCCTGGATCATGGGTCATCCAACCCAGCCCTGGGATCAGATGAAGAAACTGAGGTGAGGCTGATCCTAGCAGGCATCTAGATGATGACCTCAGGTGTCAACCACTACACTGAAGACACCTAAACTTGGGCAAATGACTCGTACCTTACACAGCAGAGACAGGACTGCAATTGGAGTGTCTAAATAACAGTGACTGTGATCTCTGTGAGCTGCGGAGCACCTTTGTCATCTGCAGAGATCATCAGGAATAGAGCAAAACTCTTTGCAGCCCCCGGGATAGGGTGCATCCGTGAGATACAGCCCTTGCCTTTATCTGACAGCAATGCCAAGATCCGGGTGAGCAACGAGCTGTGAACACCAGTCCTTTTGCTCAAAGCGATGATAGTCCTCCCCTTCCAAGCCCCCACTGTAATGAAAGAGTCTGTTAACTGTAAATTGTTATTTTTTTATGGAAAAAAAAAAAAAGGAGGAATTCAGATTGTTATGTTTTCCGACCTACAGCTAGCAACACACAACCCCCCTTCTCCCTTTGCAACTCTAAAGCGTTGATGTTAGTGTAACATAAGATGCTGAGGAAGCGATTCCTCACAAATATTATGATGGGGTTGTCATGTTGTGGTCCACGTGGAGTGATATACGGACTGAACAACAAACTGCCCTGCTGGGCCCCAGCCCCAAAGAACGAGTCTGCCTCTCCCGGCACGCTTGGAGCTGGTCTACTCTGCACATGCCGGGGGCTGTTTCTTCAAAGTGGCTCCTTCGGGGACCGCAAGGGAGGAGGGATGGAGGTGTGAGAACAGACAGTCCTCTCCCAGGGATGCAATGACCCATTACAGCTCACTTTAAATCAAGCAGCAAAAGACCGCTGATGGGCTCTTTGGTTGAAGAAGCTCAGCCCAAAGGAGGCAAAGAGGAGAGGCAAAGAACTTGTGATTGTTTGGGTACAGGTGGAGATTTATTTGGGAGGCAAAGGGAGTTTCCCCCATCCTTTTTTTTTAGTAAATGGTATGTGATTTTAACCCCCCATTGCATCCACCCCCCAGGAAGGCACTGTCCTGTCTGTGTAAGGAGGAGCTGAACAGCCCCGAGAAGCCAAACTGACAATTTTACGCTTGGTTCAGACTCAAAAGAAACATCAGAGCTCCGGCATCTCTTAAAAACAGAGACACCTGCTTTAATGATATCCATGTCCAAGTCCAGGGGGGCTTTATGGGAATGTCTCCCACTGAGAAACAACTGCAATACCAAAACTCCCCCCAAACAATGGATATCAGCTCTTCCAAGACTGGCTATAAACCTGTAGCCTTGTCCAACTTCTTTTTATGTTTATAGAAATTAAGGAAGGAATACAAATCCAAGAGCCCATCTGCTTGTCTCCTGCCTCCTCCTGGGGAAGATTCCCACCCCTGGAGTTTATTTCTCTTCTCTGGGAACAGGCTTTTGATTTGGCAGATCACATCCAGACTGCCAGACAGAACGGTGTACTTCTCCGTGTAGATTCAGAGCAGGCAGCTTGGGGAGCTACCATGAAGGTCCCATAATGGTGAAATCCAGTCTGTTCAAAGTGTGGCATGGGATCAGGGACAACCCCCACAGCTCCATCAGTGCCCCTGGAGCCCTCTCCTGCCTTCCCAGAGTGCAATGACATCCCTGGGTAGCAGCCCAAGCCCACCTGGGAGAGCCACAGCGTTATGGAGGATCTTCGCATTTCCAGATGGATTGAGACACCAAAACTCAGGCTTTTATCCCAGGACCACCGTGACTGTGTTTCAGCAGGCGCCCCAAGCAGGACCAGGCTGTTGGTGCTGTAAAGATGCATTAAAAAGCTGTGGTCCCTCTCCCCGTGGCTCAGGCATTCCTCTGGCTGCTGGTGCCTTTGAGCTGTAAAATTACCTCCCATGGGAACCCTCCGAAAGCAGAGCATTTGTGCAGCAGGCTTCTCCAAGAGCACATTTTCTCCAGAGGCATGCATGCCTAGGGACTCTGATGCTTTGGGAACTTTCAGAAGCTAGCAATGCCCTGGTCTCACTTATCCTTGTCCTATGGCACATTATGGCTGATGTTTGGTATTAACATGTGCTATACGATGATGAGAGAGAGTAAAGAGTAAATGTTATTTGCACTGGGATCCTGTTGAAAGGTTGTCTGTGAAAGCAAGTGACTGAATTCGGCAATAACACCTTGCAAATTTCAATCTCCAGTCCCAAGTTTCCCTGCCTCCCTCTCCACGGTGAGGGTCATACCCACTGCACGTCCCTTCTCAAAGCACCCAGCACCACCAAAGGGCCTTCACTGGGAGCCTTCCCTGGCTACAACTACCCCAAAGGAAAGGGGAAGACCACCCTAGGACAACCCTTACTGGGAATCCAGTTCTCCAGTCATTTCCAGTGCGGCAGAACAACCCCAGCTCAGTGGTTTGCCTTGCAATTGATGTTTTCCGTGCCATATGGACAAGTTCTCTGCCAAGAAAATAATTAGGCACTGGCATGGAGGCAGCCCTGTGGGGAGCACGCAAATTCTTCCCATTTGCAGAGCCTATGTGCAAAGACTCCAGATCTGAAACGGAGATGGGCCTAATTCCCACTCCACAGAGATTTGCCATTTACAATCCTTTCTCAGGTCGTAATCAGAAGCTCACAGATCCCTGCTATGCCAAGACACAGCCCCGCAGTGCTCCCTGTGGCTTCTCCCGTTTGTGGGGCCGTTCACGGGCCAAGCACACTGACACTCCCTGGTGTCTAAGCTGGTCAGATCATACGCACATAAACCCAGCCCTCCATCAAGGGACACCCAACGCTACTTGCAGACACGCTGCGGAGATGTTAAACCTCCTTGCGAGGCTCTCTGTTTTCCCCTAGCTGTCACAGCAGAGATTACAGCTTTCCACAGCCTCTCCTACCCACGCCGTTCACAACTGGCAATCGTTTGCACAGATTTTCACAGAAATCACCACCACCCTGAAGCAAGCATCAAAGGCACTACAGGAAATCGAATGGCATCGCAAGCTCTAACACCTTCTTCTGCAGAAATAGGATATTGCAAAGGAAAGTAGAAGTGCAGTAACTGCGGAAAAATATGCTACAGGTTTGATGGCTGCACCTTCTCTTTGCTGCCAGGGCTTGATGGAGGTGGGAGTGATTTGTCACGTCCCAGGAAGGTGAGGTTTGTACAATGGCTCTCTGAGCATGTGGGAGGATGTATGTATCCGTCTGATGGACAGTCTGCTTTCCCCCTAGAGGTTTTTGATTGCCTTCACCAATTTCCAGTTAGTTTGACAGAAAAGCAGCAGTCTCCGAAGTACTTGAGCTCCAGAATGTTTTGTTAATAGAAGGTTACGGAGGGAGAGAGGCAATATGTGTGCCCTCTGAGGAAAAGCAAGTGTATGGCTTCTGTTCTTGATATACCCTATGAGATCTACATGGGAGAAGCTGTGGACATTTCAACCACTGTAAGAGCTTCAAGGTTCATAGCTAGTAGGCACTGGAGACTCCAAACAGCAAACAGAAATTGTTTGAAATTGGGGTGTGTTGCTACTCACAGCTCTCAGAACTGCAATCCTAGCAGAGACCACAAGTCCCCGTTGCTAACTGTGATGGGTTGAGCAGGTCCTAAGTCCTCCTCACCTAATATCACCATTATATATTTATCATATTTCCTCTTGCTCTTCTGCTTCCCTTTTTAAAGACTGGGACACTTCAATATCATCCTGACTGTATCTTTGCCTCCTCCTACCCACCATCCCTCTGCCGATCTCAGCTTTATTGCTGGAGTCTGGCACGACAATGTCGGAGTGAATTTGCACTTGTATCTCCTGCTGCTTGTTATGATGGCCTGGCATATTTCTCCTGCTGGAGAGTTCATTTAAATTCTTACATTTCCAGCCAAGCCTTTGTAGATGAGCGAATCCATCTGTCTCGTTCTGTTTTTCCTCTTGGAGTGCTCCAAGCTTTTCTTGTCCTGTCCCAGCCACGGTGTCCAAGTCATGCCTTCCTTGTTGAGGTACAGGAAAGATTTGTGTCATGTCTATCTACAAGGCTGAATTCTCAAACCCATGGGTTTCCACATATCTTTATCCCAAGTTTTTGGTCTTTCTTTCTCCCATTTTTCAATTATTTTTAACTTTCTTTCATTATGCAAATACACTAAAGGCTGATCCACTCGAAAAAACATCCCTATACCATACCATTGGAAGCTGGGACATAAAAAGGATTCATGCAGGAGGAAAATCAGGGGAAAAAATCAATTCTAATTTTTGTTAACATGTTGGTCTGTAGCAAATATTCATAAATATTTGGGTTCAGAAAACGGTGAGAAAAAAATCAAACAAAAAGAACAGTTGTTCCTATCTATCCCCAGGTCTGCTTTCTTGTGGGGTTTGTACCCCAAAAGCCCTGTTTCTCTTTACTCCTTTAGCCTGTATCTCCAACACATCTCCATCAGCTGGAGAAAACAAGGGAGGAGATGAAATAGGACAAGTGTGAAAAAGCAAGCAGAAATCCTGAAAAATAGCATATTTAGACAGAATTGAATCATCTTGCTTGTACAGGTTTTGTACTGGAAAGATATCAGGGTCTTCTGAAAGCCATATGAAGAATGTATTACCAGCACAGCTGGCATCTTCCACACAGAAACAAACAAACAAACAAACAACAACAACAAAAAACAGCAGAAACCTTGTTCACTTCTTGGGTGTTTCGTTCAGGTGACCATGATGTGTTTTGTTGCCCCTAAAACATGAGAGGTGTTAATTATTCCTTTCACTGAGCTAAAAATGGTCATGTACACAAGCAAAGCCTTTACCTACATCTGTTGTTGCCATTGAGCTGCTGTGGATGGTCTTAAACTTAAGCTTTCTCACTGGCTGCAATCCACACATCTCCATCCTCCCAAAAGAAGTGCATTGCTTTTTCTCTTTTTGCAACAGTTTTGCATGAACCGCAGCCCTGGTTAATCCACTCTAATCAGCACAAGTAGCTGAAAGAGTCCGTGGATCTTGGCCTGGCATGGGACTGAATTTCAGCCAGAGTTTGACTTCTGGAGGTGACTAAACCCACCAGCTTCAGGAGGGATGGCAGCACACACAAACAAGGGTTTTGGTGTGTAGGCATTGCTCAGGCCCTGACCAGGATGACACAGAAAAGCCCCCACAGGACACAAGGCACAATGTGAGTGGAAGCATTTTCTGTGACTCCCTGTTAAATTCATGCCGGGATGGATCAGCAGAGGTAGCTCAGGGGTTCAAGGAGGAAAGCACATGGGGTGCTTCTCACCAGAATGAGTGAGAGAAGCACGTCCTTTCCTGAGACAACAACACACCATGCCCAATTTCTGTTTTCAGGCAAGGGCAGGGAAAACTGCAGACTCCTTTGACCATCCCTTCCCACACCTAGCAGAACAGGTATATGTATTTGTGCACTAAAACTATGCAGCCTCCTAGAAAGCCATCACGATGCCCAGGCAAACCTCTGTCCTGAGGCAGGCAGTTGCTGTGCCTCACGCTGGTGGTGGGAAGCATCCTTCTTCTGAGACCTCGCTAACCCGAAAACATGTAGCAGGAGTCTCTGTGGGGAAGCACCAATTTATCAATCTAGCTGGACTGGAAATTCCTTTTTGGCAGGATCTGTTCCCTCTCGAACATGTGCATCGCAGCCCGAGGAATGAGCAATGCACATGATATCTCTTTTATGTCTGCCATGGCAGCCAGCCTTTTAATAATTTAAGAAAAACCTGCCTAGTGACTTCACACCAGTCTTCCTACATATGAGATGTAGAGAGGAAACGCTATGAGATGTTTGTGCTATTTACCCCTAAAACAGGGTTAATTGATCATATCTCTGAGAGGCTGCAATGTTTGAACAACAAGTTGTATAAATGCTGCAAGTCATTCCCACAAGGGTGCAACAGGATGTCCCCATAACTATGTTTCCCAATATTGGGTTTTCTGATGCCTAGCAAGGGTTGTGCTCACCCCTCTGCCTGTTCTTCCATTGAGCATTGGTAGGGTTTCTGTCTCCTGCTTGCTAGCTTGGTTTCACAAAACGTACTGGAAATTCCTTCTCTGTGGCTTAAACTGGCCAACAGCCTTAATGGTTTTTGAAGAGATAAACAGACACAGACATGTACCGAACATGATCGTATAAGCTGTGCTTTCTTAGGGAGCCAAGTAGAAAGCAAGCCAGATGACTTCAACCCAGAACACCCTTAGAAAAGAAACCTTCATGAAGGTGATCACAGTGATGAGGATTAAGTGAGTGCAAGGAGAAACAGGCTGTGAGGCTAGTTGTGACTCTTGGGTAAATTAAAATAAACAGTGATGCAAACATGGGTGATATCAGCCATAAGGACTGCAGGGTCCCAGCCAAGGCATTTGCATGCTGAGAGCGGGATTTGGCTTCAGATTAATGATTGCTACTGGTAGTTCAAGGTAAATCGCTGTAAGTACATCCACCCTACAGCACCAGGACCCCCAAATCACAGCAGAGCTGTGCTGACAACAGACCAGGGAGGGTGAACAGGAAAGAAGAGGTAAACAAGAGGAGAAACCAAAGCAGCTTGTCTCTGTCAAGGCCCCTATGTGGGCTCTGAGAGCAATATGGTTGAGTCCCACCTCTCATGCTTGGATGGGGAGTTAGAGTGTAGTCATAGCACAAGAGTTGGCCTAACAAATGTCAGGATGTGGAGAGATGGTGCTGGGTGCTGTATCATGTCTTATCTGAAGTCTTTTTTTATCTGAGGTCCTCTTGGTGCTCTGCTTTCCATGCTTGGCACAAACCCACGAGATCGTGCCCACCTGAGATTGCCCTGGGGGGTCCATTTCACCCGAGGGAGGGATGGAGAAGGCACGGGGAGAGGGCTGCAAGCCCTGCTGAAACCCATCGGGAGGCCTACAGAGATGCTGAGCTCCCCTAAATGGTGGCCTGCAGGGTGTCAGGGAGCGTCGGCAGCACAGGCCGGGTTGAAGAGGGGTCAGCTACAGGCACTTGCCATATTGAAAAAGGATTTGCAGCCGAAGGCAGGGCTAACTGGAGAGCTCCCCTCCGGGACCACTTGCAGAATGAGCATAATTGCCTGAGCGTTTAAGAAAATAGAGATCCATCTTTCTGTGCAAGTGGGCCTGCTGCTGGGAGGGGAAAGCTGAGGGAAGCAGCAGAATAAATACTGGGGCTTTGCGAAGCAGAGATAAATCCACCAGCAATGATGAAGCAAAATGAGTCAGAGAGCTTTTGGAAGCCTTTCCACATCAAATGAGTAGTGTGTCCCCTGATGAGAGAGGGTGGCGGGGAAGTAGATCGATGGGCAAATGCTCCAAACAGTAGCATCCATCTCTCATAATAAGGCAGCAAAACTGCTCTCATTTCCTGTAATCTGATAACTCACCAGAGGAAGGGGAAAAATGCCTTTAAATGGTGGTTATAATTCCCGTCATGGTGTTTCCTGATAAAGTGGCCCCCCAACATAGTGTTATTATCAATCATGACTACTGCAGTAGCATCCTGAGGCTCCCTGGGAGATCAGTACCTTCACAAGGAGGCTGTCCTGTAGGACTCACAGGACCTTCATGGGATGGAGGGCTCCACCAATGTGAAATGAGTTGCCCAACACCTCCCAGCTGGAATTAAGACCAAATCCAGATACCCTTTGAGTAGTGGGATTATTCTGGCATCATGCAGTCACGGCAGTGCTGGCTGGTGGGGACCCGCATAGGCCTCTAGGCCTGCTTCCTGCTCAAGGCCAGGCCGCCACAAATGTCCAGACAAAAAGAACTAACTAGTTGGTGTGGTCATAACCACGGGTTTGAAAACTATAACCATGAAAGTCAGCATCTGAAAAAACATGACCGTCAAAGCTGTATGGTGCTGCATAATCTGATGAACTTCAGGCTGAGTGCTGGCGGCTGACATGTTTCTGAGCAGTCCAGGCTATGGTGGCTTTTTCTCCTGTTCCTTCCTGGCCTAGGCACTTTGTTATTTTTTGGTTCTTCCCTTTTACTTCTTACTGTGTGGAAGCAATAACAGTACTCAGGACTTTTTATTTTTACCTACATTGACATAGCACACAGCTGTAATGTTGCTTCTCTTCACCCAGGAATATGCATGCAAAGTGCTACAGCCATTACAAGCATAGTAATTGCTATTTGTATTTCAGAAGTATCTCAGAGCACAGAGCAGGATCAAGTGTGCCTTGTGCTAGGTGCTGTATATCCACAGACAAAAGACAATCCGTCCTCAAACAAGCACTGCCTGACTCCAGCAGGTGACCAGGACCTCATTCCTGTCCTGAAGGACTCATCTCAGCCATTCCCTATGCCCCCAGAGCTGCAGTCCCCAAGCAGCACCATGGCTTTACCCTCACTCATTTCTCCTCCACCACCACCAAAATGTCTTCAGTTGGAAACTTTCCATTACCTTTGATCGTATGAGCACTGAAGAAGATGAAGAAGATCCACCGACACTCATTGGAAATGGAGGTGAGGTGCAGAGGCTGTGGTGCTGCATGGCAAAGCCAGGTAATTCAGGCAGTGAGAGCAGCTGTTATCCCAAGGAACCTGCAGCATTCATCTACCTGCCTCACTCCTGCGGCTAAGCTGGGCTTCAAGCCCTGAATCCCACTCCTGCTCTGCTTTTTGTCTCCTTTACATGATGAATTCCTCAGAAGCAGAACCCTCCAGCCCAGACATAAATCTGTCTTTCATGGAGCAGGGGAAGTGGCAGAGAAAGCTGGAAGAAGTCGCTGGTGCTCCAGAATATTCATTAGTGCTAAGAAAACCTCTCTCATGTCCCCTCTCAAAATAAAAAGGGGATGAAGGAAAAATGTCCATAAAACTCCTCATGTCATAGGGACATAGCTCTATGCAGGCTGCTGATTAATTAGGTACCTAATAGGTGGCTGCTCCAGACAATGTGCAGGAGCAGCTAATGCAGCAGGCAGCACTGAATCACAGCCCTAAGAACAGGCAGAACAAAAGCCCCCGATTGCTTTGCTACGTTTTGGTTATTAAATCATCTCTTCTAGAGAGAGTGCCGTGTCAAGCTGGCTCATGGTTTCAGGCACGAGGGATGCCCAAGTCTGGTTTCTGCTCTGCAGATGCGAACACCTCATTCCCAGCAGATCTACCTGAAGCAAACGAAATTCCAAAGCACTGCCAGCCACGTATTCCTGAGGGCCAGGCTCCCACCACCCTGCCACAAGCCCCAAACCTTTCCTGGTTTACTCTAGCCCCCCCCAAAGACATCTTCCCTCCCAGGTGTGGGTGGCTGAGGGATGCCCACCTTGTGGTCTCGGTGCCTTGAGGGAGATTTCAGATCAGATTGAAGTCCTCGCGGTGACAATGTCCCTCCTCTGAAGGTGTGTCCAGGCTACAGACCATACATAAATCACCACCCCCGTGAAGCGATGGAGTTCCCCAAAATGACTAATGATATCTGCTCTATTTGCCACGAGAGGGCACTTTTACATTAATTCTCACATCCCTGGCTCCAGCTTTGTAGTCTGCCTGAATACAGTAGGTGACAGTGGGGTCCAATGTCCCACTCACCGGGGGAATTCCTTTTCTAAGGACGGGCCAGTGTGATACTCATTGCATTACAGGGGTGATTGCACCAAGGTACCTGGGACTTGTCTCAGTGTATCAATTCTATATGGAGATAATAGCAAAGAAAACCCCCATGGTAAAGGATGCCACGTGCAAAGAAATTTTTTTCGGAGGAAAAAGTTCTGTAGGGAAGATTATGCAAAAGTGTGATGTCTTTCAGTCCAGATGAAGGAGACACCTGCTTTCCAACTTCTCTAGGAAAGACTCTATAAATTAGCATTTTGGACAGAGAACTGAATTAACATTTTGGAAAATGGACAATGGCTTATATATGCTGCAGACATGAGTGGTTCCTTTGCAAACACCTAACCAGCTGGATGCTGCAGGATAGAGTCCAGGCTGCTGACTTGGAGCTGATTAGAAACCTTTTTTTTTTCCCCGCTCTCCATCATGCAGTAGATGTGGAAAACTGCAAGCCCTGAGAATATGCATAGCTCTGAAATTACCGCTATTCATCATGTCCAATTGGCTCTTGGAGAAATCCCAACCGGTCAAGGAGTTCTGCAGCATAACAATAGGCGATTATCTTTTGCTCCAATGCACTTTGTCACAACAGCCTCCCGACCTCTGCTGGACTCAGATTTTCATTGGGTTTCAAGGAAAAGCATAGAAGATTCCAGCAACAAGACAGATCATTGCTTCTCCGGGAAAGGAACCTCATGTTCGGGCAAAAAATCAACTGTGCCTTTTAAGGCACTTAGCAGACACAATTACTATTTTGTGTCTGGGATTAAAAAAAAAGAAATCAAAATGCATCTTCAACTAAATTCTGCAGCTTTAGTCCGGAATAACCAGGTGAAAGAAGGCAGAGAATGACAGACGTGAATTAGATCAGCCCTGGGAAAGAGAGAGTCCTTTTCAATCATCTTTACCCTTTCTCGTTTCATCTTAGCTTCATCTTAAGTATCCAACCACAGATACGAAACATAACATTTTTACACACCATCAGCGCTGTGAAAAGGGGCAGTAAAAATGCTGAGCAAACACAGAAAAATCTCACAGAAGAACAAGGATGATAAGAGACTGGAGAAAATATGACCTGTGAGGAAAGACTGGTGGAGTGGTGACTCCTCAGCCTAGGGAAAAGACCATGAAGGGAATGTGATAACTGCCTTGGCATAATTTACAGCGCAGCAAATTTAGGCTGGCTCCAAAGGAAACCTACTGACTCGATGGAAGGGAAATGCTGTAAAATCTGAACTCATTTCTGCTGTGGGATTTTGTGAACTGGCAGCACAGTGATCAGCCACTCGGGGGTCCTGTGAGGAGCATTGCCTGAGCTGAGGCAGGATGCTCTGAGGTCCCTGGTCACAGCAAACACCCTGGCAAGCCATGGGTCACACCTTTAAGGCAGGTTTATAAGAAGCATCTCTGGCTCCCAGCAACTTGACCATGGCTGCAGCCTCTGTCGATCACAGCAAAACTCACACACTGCAATGGTTCAAAGACACGCTCCAAAGAAGACCCAGCCACACATCTTCCAGCTTGGGAAGGCCGGAGGAAAATTAGGAGCCCAAATCCATCCCGATCCAAGGAGCTTTCCCCAACCTGCTGCTTGCTAGCGCAGGGAACAAAGCCCGCTTTCCAGCTGCAGCAGCCTGGGCTAAGATGGAAAGGCAGACCAAGGGCAGGGAGGATTCCCAGGGGACACCGCAGGCAGAGGCTCCAAATGCCACGCGTTGTCCTCCTGCATTAACCTCTTGCCTCCGAGCACCTTTTTTTTTTTTTTTCCAAACACGGCCCTTGAGGAGAGCGCTGGCAGTCCCTGGCAGGTCGGGGCTCTGAGTGGCAGTGCTATTTGCAGCAATCAGCTCTTGCTCAAGAGCCAGGAAGCACACGGCTGAGGGGGCTAATTAACAAGAAGACATTTCGATAGCCTTTCCGTTTCGTGGGACTCAACGTTTCGCATTTGTTCCCCCTTCCCTTGTGTGGAAAAAAAACAAACGTGTTACAGTGACTCTCGGAGACAGGGAGTGACACGGGGATCTCCGGCACCTTCCTGCTGGATGCTTTCGGTGAAGGAGTTTGACCCTTCCCAAGGAGGAGATTCGTGCCTCGGCTGGGTGTGCATGCGAGGAGGGGAACATCTGCACCAAGACGGCCTCCTCGCATGCAAGCACCACCCACAACGTGTCTTCTCCCATCACGTTTCCCCAGCCACAGGCTCCCAAAGTCCGTTTTGAGCCGCGGCTGCCGCAGGCATGTATCTGTTGCACAAGATTTGTCCCCATCACTCATTTTCCAGACACAAACTACTCCCTGCGGTCATAAAAATCAGGTCTCGGCACGCTTGCAACATGATGATCTGACAACAGAAGTGTTGCAAATGCTCGGGGAAGCCTGGGTTTAAAACCCAGGTAAAACTCGGGAGAGGTAAAGGTGCAGATGATGTGCATGGGGCGGGCGTGGGATGGTCGGTGCTGAGGGCACAGCTTCATCCACCCAAAGCCTCTGCAGCTGGACGAGGCTGTAAGCGAGGACAGCGGCTGGGGGCAGGTCAGTTTGCAGCTGGTATGCTGATAGCTGAAAGAAGAAGCTGAGGCACCTCCGCTTCCCAGATGCACCGGGCATCTTCCTGGACCTCAAAATAAAATAAAATAAAATAAAATAAAATAAAATAACCCAGCAACTTCCAGCTCTGGGAGAAACTCTTTGGCAATCCGATGCCAAGAGGGTTTTCCCCGACATCTAGCGGCCGGCATAGACACTGAGCGAGATAACGTGGCAGGAGAAAACAAGCCATGCTATTACCAGGAAGATTAATTACAAGCGCAATACTATCCAGGCCTTCTGATGAAATATTTTACAGTATATTGCCCTCAGGAGAGCGACTCTTTTTACTGATTTATTTTAACCTTCACATTACGCAGATATGTTATAGACGTCTTCAGAGATGCCCTGGTGTTATTTGCCCCCTGACAGCAAATAATAAACTCTTTCTCAGCTATATAACATTTCCAAGGAAGCCCTTGACATAACCAGAAAAATATCGAGGACAATTAAGTCACATGGCACTCACAGCCCTGTGGGAACGGGCTTGAGCTCTGCTCCAGGACTCAGATAGCATGAGAAACCCTGGTTCAAACGGAGTAGCAAGAGTCTAGGAGGTAGTAATTATTAAAGATCTCCTGGTTAAAGATCCTCTGGGGTCCCTCTATTATTTTAATAACGGTTCAAGCCAGCTTTACTGCTTCCAGAGGAAAGGAATGAGAGGAGCCTGCTAGCACAGAGGAGGAAGGGCTCATCACAAGGGCACCTGGACAGGAGATCGACTGCCTCTTGCGGGGTCTGGTGGGGAGCAAGGGGGTGTTGCTCACACAGCCTTGGGGGTCCAGGTAAATTCGGTCTCTCCCTCGCATCTCAGCTTTCTGTCTCGCTCGATGGAGCAATGACACGAGCAGAGGTTGCAGGACATCATCACTGGGATCGCATGGATAAGATGTGGATAAGGGGATTCAGGTTCCTTGGGGGGTTTTCTGGCTTTGCCACAAGCTTCCAGTCTCCCTGCCCAGGCAGCTTTTTTGTCTCTCTGCTTTAGTTCCCCATCTGTATTTTGTAGGACAGATCCACCTAGGTGCCACGGTGATGGACCCACAGCACGCCATTGGCAGCAGGGAGAGACCCTGACCTCCCTTGGGGTCTGAGATTGCTGTGGCACACACCAGAGGATGTTCGTACAGTGCTTGGCACATGCAGGCACAGTTCCCCGACCAATGCTCTCAGTCACTGCCTCATTACACACAGCAAATCCATCAGTCACCAGCCCACCAGTATTTGTAGGGTGGTTCGTGCCTCTCAGGGTCCCACCACGCCTCTGGAGGTTTCTCCACACCAACTCCCCAGGAACCTGCTCTTCCTCTCCCCCGCAGCCTCCTCATCCCACCCACACAGCAAAACCCCTCTTAAACCTTTCAATAACCATCAAAGTGCCTTAATGCAGAGTTAGGGCCCCACTCTGACCAACCAAATGGGGTATCAGATTTCTCTCACCACTGCAAGTGTTGGCATGACATAGAATCTGTCATGCCATAGAAATGCTTTGGGTTGGAAGGGACCTCAAAGATCATCCAATTCCAACCTCCTTCCCCCTGCCCAGGCTGCCCCCAGCCCCACACAGCCTGGCCTTGGGCACTGCCAGGGCTGGGGCACCCCCAGCTCCTCTGGGCAGCCTGGGCCAGGGCCTCAGCGCCCTCAGAGGGAAGATTTTTCTCCTTATAACTAATCTCTTTTATATCAAAGCCATTCCCCTTATCCTGTCACTGCATTCCCTGACAAAAATCCCTCCCCAGCTCTCCTGCAGGAGAACAGACCAGGGTGAAGTCCCAGAGGTAGAGCTGGCCGGTAGCCTGTGGGAACAGCATGCCCATGAAGGAGGCACCAATATCTACATTTTTGTGACCATTTTCTTGTCTGTAGGGCCCTTGCAAGGTCTGAGTACAAGTCTGACTGCTCCAGGTTCAACCCCTGCTCTGCACACACCTAAGTAGACAGCCATGAGTTAACACAAACACTTGAGGTAACCCTACAGGCGACCTTGTATCTCCAGATTTTGGCATTTCCAGCAGCACTGAACCTCTCTTGCCCCAAAGGGAATGATTTCTCTCGCTGAGGGTTGCAGCATCGGCTCTGCAGCCCCTTTACCAACATTACAAACTCAAAGCAAAAGCAGAGCTCGCGCAGGCCCCCGGTGCCTTTTTGCCTCCCTCCTTCCCGCGGTGCTGGAACAGATCCCTGAAAAACCACTTTGGCTGGAGAGCTGTTGTCAGGTCATTTGGAAAAGTTTGCAACACTTTGCAAATTGTTCTTGCTGGAGGTTGTACAATAACAGTGCCATTACTCAAAAAAAAAAAAAAAAAAAAAAAAA
>NC_048893.1:202170773-202181470 GCF_011077185.1 Oxyura jamaicensis
TGGAGAAGGAAAAGAAATTGTTAAACACAAGCTAGAGATGACAATGAAAAATTTACCCTTAGCTGTGTATATTTTTATGGAGAAAGGTTATCTACCCATCCATCATCACGGACAAGTACAGGAAAGAGCCTGTGAGTATTTAGATATTTATATCTGGCACGTGAAGTTAAAAAATACTTGTATAGACGCATGGCTGTATCTGCTCCGTCTCTCCTCCCCCTTTAGGTGTCCATCACAAATATGCATGAACAAATTGAAGCTGGTCGTCGCACCTCTTGAATCATCTGTGTTCGGGTGAAGGGAATAGCAGTGTCTGTTGGTCTCCGGTGGTGATAAAGGGAGCCTCAAGCAACTCGTTCAGGTGTAAAAACCTCTCCTCTGCCAAGCCAGACCCATCTTTTTGTCGTGTTTGCCCTGTCTCTAAAGCAGAGGTAACAAACCTTGGTCTCAGCAGCACTTGGGGGGATCCAGAGGGAAAAGGAGTTGAAGATGTAGGGATGTTGTCTGAGAAATAGCACCAGCGTCAGCGACGAGGTTCGTAACGAGAGGGCAATTTGTGGGCAACATTTTCCTTAAAAGCATTATTTTCCTATCAGAAGTCAGTAATTTCTGAGTGAAATATTCTTAAAGAAAAAAAAAAAAAGGTGGTTATTTCTGAAAGACATTCTTTAGATTCTGAAAAAAATTTGCGTGGCTACAGTCAATGCATATCATCCAGCATTTTGTAGAGCTGAATGCAACAAATACCCAAAACAACATGCAAAATACAACATTTTTTTTCCCATTCTGCATTTTTTTCCCCTTTCCCTTTTCTCTTGCCTTTCTCCTTGGGCTCTCCAACAGCAAGGAACAAAACGAGGACGCGAGATCCACCCCCAGTGTGGGTCTTTCTCCGGTGGCTCTTGAACAGAGGATGCTGTGTCCAGCCCACGGGAAGCAGCCGGTGTCTCGAGGCCAAGCCAAGACCTACTGCTTCTGGGTTTGGAGCACAGGGACAGGGCTCTGGAATTGGGGTTAGGGTTGGAAAAATCAGGTCCTGATGCCTTCTACTTCTTGAAGAAGACTCAGCCTATGGCTATGGCACACCTTTATAGCATAAGGGCAGGGAACACCAACTCCCAGGTGCTCCTGTCCACCTACTTCATGTCTGTGCTTTGTCTGTCCGTGCTCCTGCACATTTTTAGCATCATTTTGTCTCTGTGATGGGCTCAGCAAACCCGCAGTGCTGGGTTCAGTGAGGTTTTGCTGCATAGTTGGGTCTTCAGGGGAGGGTTTCTAACATTTCCACGAGGACTCAACAACATTAATTTCCTTTCAATCAATTTTTCCCTCTCCGCCGATCAGCCCGTTCTGCCTTTCATACTTTTCCAAGACCTGCAGCCTCATAAAACTTCATGGGAGAACGTTTCAGCCTGGTTGGCGCGGGCAGGAAATTGCTGTCGTTTTTCACTTCTTCAGCCCGAGGAGGTGTTCCCCAGCCCCGTCACCGGTGGGCAGAGTGTGCTGGCACCAGCACCGTCCCCAGAGGGGTCTCAGAGCCGACAGCCGACGCAGAGAAGTGGCCAAGCTCTTTATTTGGGCTGGCACTGGAAAGGCAACCTGGGTGCTTCAGCAACACAACCGCTCCACAGCCGACCCCTCCACAGCATCTTGGCAGGGTGGAGGAAGCTGGAAACCCCCCACAGCCTGCTAAAATTTTAGCAGCAACCCTGGTACACGTGCTTGTCCTGGTTTTGGACACCCACATCCCTGGAAAACCTCTCTGCTTGGAAATCTCTGATGGATCTTGACCAAAAGGCCCCCGAGATGGACTCTTAGGGTCACGGTTTAGTGCATGACATTGGTGGTAGGGTGATGGTTGGACCAGGTCTTGGAGGGCTTTTCCAACCCTAATGAGTCTGTGATTCTATGACGCTGCTGTATGGGGAGATTTAACAGAGAGGAGCTTTGTGGCAGAACACAAACGTGAACATGGAACTTGCAAGTTTTGCCTTCTCCCTTCGTCATTTAAGAGGAATAAACCCAGGCTCAGATCACCACGTTGGCTGGAGGGCCTCATCTCCGTGCTAAGTGCATTATTCTGTTGGTTTCAAAGGAGGAAGGACAGGAGGTGGAATACGCAGGATCCTGCCAGCCCATTTCTCCAGGACCCCCTCAGTCTCACCCCATGCCCTCCAGCACATTGATGACCCCCATCCTAAGTCTGCTGACATCTACAAATGTAGATGCACCCCAAATGTAGATGCACCCCAAAGCAGCAGATCAACCCCTACCCTTTAGCCTTGAGCTGTGGAGGCAGAGAAAGGTCCACCTCTCTGCCACATGCAGGAATATGGCTCAAGCTCAGCAGAGAAATGCATGAGGATGGTTGGCAAAAATCATTTTATTTATTCATTTATTTATTTTTCAGCAGAGGAAGATGGCTCTGCTTGCTTTGGTGACTCTGCAGCTAATCTTTGCCACGTATTTAAGCATTTTTGCAGTGCACCTCACCTTGGTTCCCCATTGCTGAGGGTGGACAGGCAGGGGATGAGCCCTGCTCCCATCTGCTCCCTCGTTTGAGGACCAGCCTTCACCCAGGACTCCCGTAGCTTTGCTGGCTCCTTGGTGCTGGTGGCAGCTCCTGGTTAATCCAGACAGGCACCTTCTTGACTCTGGTGCTGGACTTTCCTGGCAGGCAGTGAGCCGGGGGCAGCCAGGAAAGGAAACTTTCTAAGTATAAAACCCACCGCGCCTTCAGCCTTGCAAAAGTGTCGGAGCACGAGGCACACGGTTGACCCAAACTATTTATAAACCGAGACCCCGTGGAAACATGATGGAGCCAAACCAAATTGCTGTTTCCATCCCGTGCCTCTCCCCACAGCCCATCACCCCAGCACTGTGGCACCAGCCAGCAGCCTTGGCTCCCACTTCCCCCGTTCAAAATAGAGCTGAGTGCTCAAACTGCACCCCCAGGAGACGAGGAGGTCCTCGAGGTGTGTGGGTGGTGCTCCTCAGAAAGGTGAAGATGATCGTGCATGGTGCCTACAAGGAGGACACGTGATGGGGAACAGCTCTACCCTGTACAGGGCTCCGAGGAATGCAATGGGGTGGATGCTTACCCTTGGTTTTCCACCCCTATGGCCACCACCAACCAGTAAGACCAACAACAACCAGTAAGACCAACACCTTGGTCGTGTTGGATGGAGGCTCCAGCTCCCCAGGACCAAGTCACCAAAGACAAAGCAGACTAGGGAAGCTCCAAGCCTCCAGGTTGGGCAGGTCTCCATTCCCCCCATGGTATTTCTAAAGAGCACGCTTTGCAGGACTCTACCCATGGACCCATCTCCTGCTCCCCAGATCCCGTGGGCGAGGAACTTTCCAAGTCCTTGATGGTTCTCTTTGCAGAGCTCACAGCTGATCGTCCCCAGAAGGTCCCGTGCTCCGGCAGGAAATTCACCGTGTTTGTTCTCGGGTCGTGGTGCTTCTCTTGCAAGTGATAATCCTGCTTTTAGCACGCTCTTCTCACAGGAGCCACGTAGGATGCTACACTTCCAGTGAGTAGCGAATTAATTGGGTTTAAGATGTGTAAAACTTAAAAAGCACCAGGGGAGGAAAGAATAGCAACCTTTTTCCTTTTTCCTAAGCTCTTTTATTGAATTCTTGAGGAATTACGGATATGTGCGGTTTGGAGGAACAAAAACACCGAGCTGGAAAGGAGTCTGGGAGCCTGTGAAGACCACCCTAGGTTGCTGAGGCAGGAACAGGGGTCCAGGTCATGGCATCTCGGGCCCTGAAGATATTTCAAAACCCTCCTGACAAAGCCCTGAGCAACCTCAGGTCAAACTGCAAATGTTTTTTTGGATGAAGTGGAATGGGCTAAAGTTGTGCCAGGGGAGGTTTAGGTTGGATGTTAGGAAGAACTTCTTTACTGAACGGGTTGTGAGGCACTGGAATAGGCTGCCCAGGGAAGGGGTTGAGTCCCCATCCCTGGAGGTCTTTAAAAGACGTTTAGATGTAGAGCTCAGGGATATGGTTTAGTGGAAGACTTGTTAGTGTTAGGTCAGAGGTTGGGCTCGGTGATCTTGGAGGTCTCTTCCAACCTAGATGATTCTGTGATCATCCAAAAAAATTGGATGATGCTACCACTTCTCAGACCCTCCAGGAGCAGGGATTACACTCTCCTTGGATCACCTCCTCTGATATTTTCTACTTTAGCAGTTCTGATTTTATTTTTTTCCTAAAACATACAAGGTGGAAATTTGCTGTGTGCGTGCATTTCTTAATCCTCACTACCACATCTCTTCTCTCAGCTAAAGGAGATCTTGTTGGAGCTCACTGTTTCCAAACCTCGTTTTGCCTTGTCTCCTCCTGGGATGCTCCTGTACACCTTTTCGCTGCATGGACCTGGAACCAGGCTTTACTGGAAAGCAACCAAGTCCTTCCCATGGAAGGTAGGAATTATTTCCCAAGCCTTGTGCATCCCGCCTTGCTCACGCTTTGCAGCAGATGCATCCCTGTTTTGCAACAGTCTCACCCCCGCCTCATGATCCAGCTGCGATGGGGAAGCTCCCCGCTCATCTCCTGCCACTCAGCTCCCAAGAGGAGCCACTTCACGCTTCCCTTCGGGACTCTGCAAAGTTTTCCACTCGTCTTATGGGGAAAAAAAACCAGCCTCAAATTCCACCGGTCGTTTGAAAACCCCAGCTGAGACCAATCGGGCGGAGAGCGCGGTATCTGTGCAGGGCATCAGTTTCATCAAGGGGAGGAGGTGGAGGCGGAGGAGATGCTGTCCGTGTGCCAGATGGGCACGGATAAAGCCCAGGCCAAGCTCTCACCTCATCATAACAGCTTATTAACCGGCAGGTCAAGGGCCTGGGCAGCAACCCCGCTGTGTTGCAACCCTCATATAGACGGGGAAATGTGGGGGATGCGTCCCACTGATGGCGGTAACGGGGGCATCTCAAGTCTTGTAAGTCTTATATGTCTTCTATATCTCGATAAGTGAGCTTACTGAGTCTGCTTTCCTAGCACACAGTGTGGATTTTTCCCTTGCTCCTTAGAAAATGGGCTGAGAGGCAGCAGTTTAGGCTCCAGAAACACACTCAGGCATGTGCTTGGCCATAGGATCGTGGATTCCTCCTCTGCTTTTTTATAGGATCGTGGATGTTTTTTAATGAGCTTCTCCTGGGAGCAGTGCTGAGACCCCATCTGGGAGCTGTGCAGGGCAGGGGCCTCCACCTCCAGGCTGAAGCAAGGAGGATGGGGAAAGCATCGCTGTGCCGGGCAGAAAACGCAGCTCTGCTTCAGCTCCCAAAACATTTTGGCATAACTCGCTAACTTGAATTTTATCTGCGAGCGTTTTCAGCCCGATACCACTGGGAATCCTGATTTTCCAAGACTTACCAACAGGAAATCCCTGAGCCGGAGGGTTTAGCTGTAATGAACTTATTGTATATTCAAGCACCGAACGTCAATTTGGATTACGATGTCAAAAATAAGCATTGAGAGCATGCAACCGTACCCTGGGGTCACCTGTCAGGAACTCCAGACTGAAATTGGCCAGATATAGACCAGCACGGCCTTGATTTATTTTTTTTTCCCCTGCACAAATACAACAGCCAGGACTCAACGAACCTACTGCAGCCTGGAGATGAACCCCCTCCTCCTCTCCCCAGCTCTTTCTCCCACTTCACCTGGGGCTTCCTTGGCCAGGGATGCTCCATTAGAGGCTGCCACAAGAGGCCAGGACCAGTCAGATATGTGTGGGGAGGCCAAATCCCTCTATCAGAGCACGTCTAAATCACCACCACTTGTGTCATTTTGGGATCCCACAGCCCCAGACAGAAATCAGGAGACCCATCCAAGATATCCCTTGCTCCCTGGCCCTGGGCTCAAGATGCACGGGAATTTATTTGGGGCATGGGGTGCAAGAGAAGAGGTGCACGGGGAAGCATGCAAGAGGAGAGGTGCATGGATAAATTACGTGCAGGGAGGCAGCACGGGCTCCTGCTGCAGGAGGGGTGGTGGTGCCACGGGGGTGAGCAAAGGGATGCCACCGGGGGATGCTCAGGGGATGACAGATCAAAAAATTCATGTCCTGGTTGCACCCCACGGTCTGGATTTTCAAGTCATTCCTGAAGTCATTTTCAAGTCATTCCTCAGATGCTGATACATGATTTCTCCAAAACCAAATGTTTTCCTAAAGTTCCCATGTAAGCTCCTTCTTTGGTGTTCTCCCCATTAACTGTGCTGCTCGTTACGTTCTCTCTCATTAATTGCACTGCTTTCCTTGAGATTTCTTCCTAAATCCTTCCCGTGGAGGCCGTGCAGCTGGTTACGGTTAGCTGGAGGGAGAAGCAACCTGGAGACAAGAAGCTCAGGTTTGGTTTCTCCAACCAAAGGACGTGGGATTGGAGCCTCCAACCCAAATTTCCTTCACCCCCCCCTTCTCTCCCGTAACTCCCAGCTTCGTTGGGAGGCTGGCGGTGGGATCAGACCTTTATTTGCTTGAAGGAAGCAGGGAGCGTTGGGTTCGCCCATGCACTCAGCTGGGAGGCTGCAGCACGTTTATTGAGGAGAGGGATGGGGTTTGCAGCCTCTTCTCTTCCCTGCAAATGTTTAGGACCATAAGGAGCCCCGAAAGCTGGGGATATTGGCTCAGAGTAGAACCACTGACCTGTTTTCTCTGGTTTTCTTGGGATGAAGGTGGATGAAAAGCCTTGGTGGCCTCTGCTTTGGCAGGTAGGGAGAGCTTGCTGGTGTCTGTTTTACTCGTCCACCTTTCGCTGAAAAATCACAGCGGAGGCTGAGGCTGCTGCCTGAGGAGATGCTCGGCCAAAAAGCACAAAAAATGCTGCTCTGCCCTCACCCTGACAAAGGCCAGCATGAGGCAGCAGCACTTCTTGCTGCTGCTGGAGGCTCTGCTGCACCCAGCAACCTGGGGCGGTCGGCCCACGTCCCCCCCAGCGCCTGATATCTGGCGAACATCAGGGCAAGGAGGATTAGAGCTTCCCCCTCAGGCCATCTGCACTTCCCAGCCAAGCTGACAGCATCTTGGACTTCTCACCCAGGGCAAACCCTACCCCAAATCAGCAAACCTCCACCATAGGCCAAGAGGTAGCCAAAAAAAACGCTTTGCATCATCACTCCACGAGCTGATGGCAAAATTATCGCCTTCAAAACACCCCAGAGCAAAGCCAAGCGGGGCCTCCGCCTGCTCCAGAGAGCATTTTCTGCGAGCCCAGGGGAAAGGTTTCTGAAGATGCACACGGAGGAGAAGGTTGCTGCCGAGTGTTTGGAGCCACACCTGCTGCAGTTCAGCATCCAGGGTTTGGGGAAGGGATCTGCAAAAGGAGGGCTCGTTTTGGTAGGTGAAGAGCATGAAACCCGAAGGTTGGATGTTACAACCAGGAAAAAGGTGCAGCAGGAACAGGGCTGAATGCTCTCAAGCTCAGCTGGGAGTTAAACAACGAGCTGCTGTGGCTGTAGAGAAGAGTTTTTAGCTGCCTGAGTTAATGCTCCCAGTAGTTCTTGTCTGCTCCTTGCAACCTGTTGTGCTATAAAGGGCTTCCACACCTCTCTTAGAATCAAGGATCATTAAGACTTCAAGATCATCTGGTCCAACCATCCCCCTACCACCAATGTCACCACCAAACCCTGTCCCCAAGCACCACGTCCAACCTTGCCTTGAACACCCCCAGGGACGGGGACTCCACCACCTCCCTGGGCAACCCGTCCCCAGGCCTGACCGCTCTTGCTGAGCAGAAATGTCTCCTCATTGCCAACCTGAGCCTCCCCTGGCACAACTTGAGGCCATTCCCTCTGCTCCTATCACTGGTTACCTGTGAGAAGAGGCCGACCCCCAGCTCCCCCCCCCTTCCTCTCAGTTGCAGAGAGCAATAAGCTCTGCCCTGAGCCTCCTCTTCTCCAGCCCCAACCCCCCCAGTTCCCTCAGCCGCTCCTCCCAGGCCTTGTGTCCCAGGCCCTTCCCCAGCTTCGCAGCCCTTCTCTGGACACGCTCCAGGGCCTCGATGTCCTTCTGGCAGTGAGGGGCCCAAAGCTGACCCCAGCACTCGAGGGGCGGCCTCAGCAGAGCAGAGCACAGGGGGACGATCACCTCCCTGGCCCTGCGGGCTGCACTGCTCCTGACACAGGCCAGGATGCCGTCGGCCTGTTGCTTAAACTGACAAATCTAGTTAAAATTCATGGCCCACACAGCGTAACAGGTAGGATAAGACCAGCCTGAAGACTCAGCCCAGCCCTGGACCCACCCAGTTCTGGTAAATGTGGATGGGAAATGGAAATGGGAGGCGTTGCAAGGAGCTTCCATACCCCTCAAACAGAAGGCCCACGGAGCAGAGCGACTCAGGGCCTCTTACTCTCTCCCCACACGTGGGGATCTCCCAGTTTTGGAGATGCCCAGCTGCCCTTCAGCCTAACATTACCCTTTTAAACAGGGGGTCCCAGACCACAAGATGCTTTTGTCCTCCTCCCGCAGAGGAACTGAAGGTTTCCTGCCCGAAGACACAACACAGCACGGGGCAGGCGAGGACCAGCTACCACCCCCCAGGACCCACATTCCTGCCTTTCAAGCCAAATATTTTGGGGCCAGAAGCACATCACAGCCCCACATTTCTGCAGCTGTAGCTGCCAAAACTACTTTTAAAACCAGATGAATTTGATTTCTGCCGGAGGATCAAGATGTGCTCAGGTGGGCCATCAGCGGGAAGCCTCTTGTCTTTCAGTCCAGGCACCATTCCCAGTGGAGCACTGAGAGGACCAAGTCAGACAGAGGCCAACTTGGGTCCTTGCCCCTGCTTCTGGAGCTTAAACCTCTGGGAAAGAAAGGAGGAACTCGGTGAGACGTTAAGAGAACATCTGTGCCCCCCGCTCACCCAATTTCCCCTTGAGGGTTTCCCTCCTCATCATGCACAGGGCGCACGCGACCGATGCCAGAAGACAGATAGGCACAAGGTGCCTCTGTCCTCCTGCCTCCACTCACAGCACCGAGGATGTGTCGGGTTGCAATGAAATTTCACCACCGGTGCAAATTGGCAGGGAAAGGAAGATGGATGGGAGAAAATGATTTCTGAAGCCACCACCCTGTTCTGAGCAGCGCCGGCCAGGTCAGGAGACACCCCAGAAGACAACCCCAAACCCCACCAAGGCTTTTTGTGGTCTCAGATCAGAAGGCAGCCTGCTGAAAGCGAGGCCAGAGGAGCAAACGCTGGCCTGCAAACACTTTTTATATACCGAGACACCAAAAAATGCACAATATCACAGAGCTGACGAGGCCGACTCCAGCACCATCACCTAACGGTGAGAGCTGCCCTCGGTGGTGATCCTTAGTGGGCGTTATCCCTGGCACGAAAGGGGGATGAAGGCCGTGCTGGCACCCAAATTAACAGCACAAACCCTTCTGACAGGCGCCCTGTGGGTGCCAAGGGCCGGCTGCTGCAGTCCCACGACGCCCCTCAGACACACGCTGTGTATCACTGCTGGCAGGTGGAGAGCCAGGAGGCTGCTGCTCAATAATTAGGGCACGTTTTAGATTTACTCCCCTTCTCACCTCTCCCCAGCCAAGCAAACTACACTTGGTTTTACCTAAAGAAAACAGCCTGAGCTGGTCTCGAGCACCGAGGGTAATCACGGGGGATGCATGGCATCATGCTGGGGGCTTGCAAAATGTCCTTGTTGTCCCCATGAGAGCCACCAGGCTGTCCAGGAGCAGAAAATCCAGCCTACGTCCTCCTCTGCTATGAGTCCTGGGAGAGCATCGCCCCGTGCAGGAGCAGAAGGAGTCCTCTTGCTGTAGGGGAAAAGCAGTGCCCGTCCACACAGGTTTGAGTTCTTCGCTTAACGGAGCTGCATCAATGGATCCTTTGTAAACCCCGAGTACCAGAAAGCGATTCATTTTTTTTTTTTTTTTTGGTGGGCGGCGATTTAGGTTTATTTATCAGAGCCAGCGTGACCCAGAAATGGGCTTTTTCCTGCCAAAGCCATGCAGGCTGGCACAGGTGCTGCTGTTGTGCAAGCAAGTCAAGGAAAGGCAGCCGGTTCAGGAATTCAAACGTGGTTTTATCAGGACAGCTTCTAAAAAAAAGTAACCCAATCGTTAGACTGAATAGGGCCCAGCAGATTAAACACCACGTTAGTCAATTCAACACGCACAGGTGCAGATGAAATCTGCACCAAAGGTGACATCCGACAACCGCTGACTTTGTGGAAGAGTCTTCCAATTTTTTAAAATCGGAAAATGTAAAACAAAATGTAAAAATGTTGTTGCTTTCTACCATACGCAAAAGAAGCTGATGTCAAACCAACCAGCAATGAAATCTCGCAGGAGCTGACTTGCTCGTTGGCTCGTTACAGCCTTTCTGGACATGGACTGTTGACATAACCGAAGGAGAAATACCTTCCTTGGCCATTTGGAAGGTGACAAACCAAGGTAGAGAAAGAGCCCAAGGTTTGCCTAGAAGCACCTCCAGCACCTTTTCAGTGCAGCCCCTTTTCCATTCGGAGCTTATTATTCACTTGAAGGCAACCGCGTTTCAGTAACAGCGCTCGAGGTTGCAAAACAACTCGAAGAAAAATTCCTCGCCTACAGCTTCCCAAAAAAAGAGGGAAGGGAAGGGAAGGGAAGGGAAGGGAAGGGAAGGGAAGGGAAGGGAAGGGAAGGGAAGGGAAGGAAGGAAGGAAGGAGGGAAGGAAGGAGG
>NC_048893.1:202181570-202320518 GCF_011077185.1 Oxyura jamaicensis
GGACGGGAAGGGAAGGGAAGGGAAGGGAAGGGAAGGGAAGGGAAGGGAAGGGAAGGGAAGGGAAGGGAAGGCCCCCAGCAGCCTCGTGGCATGGGCAGTCTCCTCCCGAGGCTTGTACAGGCGCCTCCTGATCAGTGGGACACCAGCTTTTTAGGCAGAGGGACGCTGCTGATACAGAAGGTGCCGGCTGAGCATCAATACCTCCCCGAGGAGGGAACGCAGCTGGAGGGACCCAGCTGCCTCCCAGCCCCACCGCCGGCCGTAGCTGTTTTTCCAGCTGCGTGCCACCTTTTTGGACGATGGAGACAAACAACCGCCGCACCTTCTCGTGTGAAATGGAGCCAGCGAGGCAGTCGGGTCTTCCAGCAAGGCTTCTTGCCCAAATATTCACGTTTGGATCAATAGGGGCTCGGTGAACGACAAGCCAAAGGGTTTGGGGGGCCGGTAAGGCCGGAGAGGTTGAAATGAGGCTCGTAGAGAAAACAAACAGCGAGGAGCCACCAACAGAAGACGCACAACTTCTGAGAGATACTAATCAGTTTTATTTTATAAATACAGATGAGCTTTCCCGCAATTACCAACGTAGCTTTAATGTGTCATTTGCTATGGAATATTTTGTTTTCGCTTGTTTAAAATACCTGGCCAAGCAAGGATAAACCGACGCTGTTGTGCTTGCTATAAAAATAGAGTGGGATACGATCTTCCAAAACTAATATTCTCAAAAATCTGAGGAATTCCTAGCGAGGGGAAAAGACTGCCATGAAATGTTTGCTCCATTTGCAGACGTTTAACAGCGTCACGGCTGTGCAGGAACCGAAAGGCTCTCGACAGCTTAAAGCACGCTATGGTAAATCATCTCACCTTGAGTCCCGCTAGTTGTTTCCCTCCCACTACCCTATTTTCAAATAATTTACGAGGGGAAAGGAAAAAAAATCACAGAAAAAAAAGCCATGAAGTGGCTGCAGGCTGTACAATCCCCTGTCCTTCACAGCAAAGATGCTCGCCAATGCTTTCACTAGCCCGGCGGCGCTGTTCCCCTTCGCATCTTCTGCGTAGGAAGTGACAAAAATGGCCAAAATCTCGGGACAATTTAAAGCCTGCTAAAGATGCATGCAGAGAAAGCTCTTAATGAAGCTTGGTGAGATGGTACAGAAGTCAAGTGTTGTGTTTGACACGTTAAGAGCTACAGGGCTCGCACAGGAAGGGCGATGCAAGGAAACTAAACTTCATTTGGTCGGGTGCCACCTGAGAAAACGTGCAACTAGTGACAGAAATGCCGAGTCTGACTGATGCTCTACAAACCTAATTACACGGGTCGCTTAATTGCACCGAGACGCCCCGTGTCTGCCTAGGAGGCATCACGAATTCACCGCTACTCTTTGGGAAGTCAGCACCGCACGCAACTAGAGGAAAATTAGCGTGCCCCAAGCCCGTTCTGTGCCGTTCCGTGTGCCAGATTTTACCCCTCAGTGAGCACGACTGACTCAAGAGTGCTGAATTTTGCCTTCTTTGCTAGAAGACATTCAGTTATAGGACAGAGCAGCTTCTGCCCACCTCTACAAAACATGCTGTGCTTGGTTCAGGCACTTCTGGCTCTCAGTATGCCAAAGCAAGAGGAAAGCAAGGGGAAATCTCCCTACCTAGCTCCTGGCAGACGATGGCAGTGCTCTACGCTGCTGCAGCGCATCCTCTAGGGACTTTGCACGAGGCTGGAACAGAAAAGTCTCTTCTCGTGAGACGATACAAACGTGCCCAAAGTTCATGCCCCAACTGGAATCGTGTTCAATCAGGAACCAACCGCAGCAAGGCTCAACCCAATAACAACTCAACTGCAGACACGGCCGTTAAAAGCTAACAGAGGAAGCGTGAATACAGCTTTAATACAATCACTAAGGTGTTACCTGGAGAATGCATGTTCTAGAACATTGCTATTATGGATACGGCTCCTCACATACACGTCTTGTTTCGACAACAGATAGCTGAGATAATACACAGCCACGTTTTGAGATGTTAATTTCGGCTAGCCTGATGGTGCAGTTAGGAAGAAGACGAGGTCACTGGTTCAAAAAGAAAGCAGAGACCAGGGAGGGGAAAAAAAAGCCAGGCGTGATGAAGTGTTTTTTATTCTGCTATATATTTGTTTCTTTTTTTTAATATTTCTGAGCTCACAACCGAGCCCAAATTCTTGGGTATACAATATAGAAAGCAAAAGCAATGAAATCCAAACTCAAACAAATAGCAGGAATCACAAAGCAGGCTGCAAATTGCTTTCCCATTAGTGCAGCTGAACACACGTGCCAGGGGGAACCGAGCTAACACCAACCCGCACCTCCCGCGGGAAGTTTCCTCCTTGAAAGCACGGATGGCAGAGTTAAGAGGATATTGATTTAGAGGAATAATGGCAGGCACCTCCCTCTCTGCAGGGGGTGGAGCGATCCCGCAAGTTGGCCTAATTCCGAAGTGCTGGCTGCGTTTTCAGTCTGGGTTTTTGGTTTTTATTTTCATGAAGATGTTTGCACAGTGCCTTGGCAGCACATGGTGGGCACCGAGGATCACGGCACGCCAACCCTACTCACGCGGTGCCTTCGTTAGGCCTCCACTGATTAGCTTGGCGAGGCTGCGCCTCAGCAAAACAGGGAACGGCCAAGGCTTTTAGGAGAAACCTTCAGGTGATTTAGCCCTCAAGGTCTCTGCTGGCAGGAACGGTGAGCGTGGGGGAAAGAACGAAGCTGATCCTTGCACAAGGCAGTGCAGGGATCGCCCAGGTGCTCAGCTCTCGGGCAAGGTTTCACCACCGCCAGCTGAAGACCCATCGGTGCAAACCAGAACTCGCGTGACTACACAGCACGGCCAAGAGAAAGCTGTCCCCTGACAGCTAAGTCTTGGTGTTTCTGTAACACTGACCCCGTTGCTCGAGAAAACACAGGAGTACGTGGGAAAACACACAGAGGTCTTACCATAACTGTAATTTTAAATTAACTTCTTTCCTTCTGAAAAGACCAAAATAAATTTAGCTCAAAATAATAATCAATGAAGCAAATATTCATAGGAGGGCCTGATCAGCACTTGAAGATATTTTTTTTCTCCAGGAAAGCATTTATAAGTGGACTCCACTGCCTTAAAAAAAAAAAAAAACCAACAAAACAAAAAACAGATTATAAATACCAGACATAAGAGGACTGGAAGCAGAATCAAAATTTACCTGGGCTGTGAATATACCATGATCCTGTGTTATCGTGCTCAGTAACAAGTCATTTTTTCTAACACCATAGGAATAGCTTTAAGGTTTTTCTTTTTTAATATATATAATTAATATAAAGAATAAGTGCAATTTTATCTCTATTCCAGATCACTGATTTCACCCCAACGTCTGCTCTCAACCTCCCCCCCCCCATCCAAGCTCACTTGTCCGAGCTTTTACGCGGTCTGCGGAAGCTGGACATGTTTTCGTTCAGTGCATAGATCCTTCGAGAGAACTCCTCAAACTCCCCTAGGACTTGTTCGTCACACTCCACCGCCACGGCGTGCTCCACCGGGATGGAGTTAAAGTCTTCGAGCTGATCTCCCGAGCTGAACCCCGTCGCTTCCATCCCCATTATCTCCTCCGCTTGCTCCACGGTGCAGCAAAGGACGGGGCCGAGCGGGGGCCGAAACTCACAAGGCTGCTCGCTGCTGGCGGTGCCAGCGCACTCCCCGGGCAGCAACGCCCCGTTTATTGCACTAGTATGTCCTACGAAAGATTCCTGCCGGTCTTGGCTACTGTTCAGGCTCCCGTTTTCTCCGTTCAAACTGCCGCACGAGTCCTCTCCTTTCTTGGCGATCCCTTTCGAGGAGTCCGCAGAGGTATCGAAGGAGGAAGGTATGGAGGCAGGTTTTTTATCCAACTCTCCCACTGCGATGGCTACAGGCTGCGTTAAAGCGGAGTTGTAACTAGGAGGAGGAGTCTTGTGCTGCAGTCTCTCGTTTCCCGTGCTGGCTCGTTTTCGGAGTCCTTTATCCGGAGAAGGAAGCCCACTGGAAAAGCCGACGTCCAATCTGCCGAAGCTGGAGCTCTGTCTCTTTGGAACTGGAATTGCACTGGATGTATGGTGTCGATCACTATAAAAGAAGGGAAGGATAAATCAGAGCCGTCAGGCGCGCTCGCGAGCAGTACAGATGTTTCACCAAAGGCTGAAGCAATTATTTTATCGCAACTCCGTTTGGCCAACCGCTTGTATCCTAAAGTGCTAAAACCCCAAACGTGTTTAATGCCATATGAACTGCAGAAGACACCCCAGAGGACAGCTTTACTGAAAGCCGGCAGGATCGTGCGGGGAACGTTTACAAAACTCCACGGTTGAAGAGTCAATCACCCAAGAAACCACCACATTATGCTAATTCATACTGTTAACACCATTTTATAGGACCAAGCTGCACCTTATGAATTATTACTGTTGACCGTGTATTTATGTATTTACGGCCTGTGCTGGGCCATCATAAAACTCCTCAGAAGTGAGTAATAATGGCTGAATCCTCTACGAACTTCTTCCAACACTGGACTTTCCTGACAGCTGCACAAAGGAGAAAAGCGACGCTAGCTTTGCTATTTGCAGGGGATGATTTTTGCCAGATCTTTGGCTTTTTCTGTGCCAACCGTTCCGAAGCTTTTTTGGACAACTGTCAAGCTCAGCTTCTTGAGGAACACGAAGTAATCAAGCTTAATTTACAAGTTCAATTTCACTATTATTTCATGCCGTTCCCCCAGACCGCTTACGCTGTCTCGGGGTCTGTAATTTGGAACATCCGCTTTACATCATCTGGGGCGTGTTCTGTGCGTTTTCCTTCAGAGGTCTAATCCTTATCCAAATATAATCCCCAACCTATATGCAAATGGTTGTACGTGAAGTGCCCGGTTCATTTTCCTTCTTTTTTTGTAAATACAGCTATTGCTAACCTTCAGAATATACAACCACAATTCAGCTGCTGTCAGTGCAAGTCTCCTTCATCAGCTTCATTTCAAAGGAGCTCTTCTTCGACTCAACGCCCGATACATTTTGGGATTTGTCTTGCAGGGAAAAATCCTCTAACAGCGGTTATGAAGAGCCCCTAGTGTGGATCCTTTTCCACCCTGTTCTTTTTCCTCCACTTGTAAATAGGATAAGCTAGATTGCAAAAAGGTCCCTCTGTGAAAAGTAAGCGTCCCCACGGGAGGGCTACTTGCGGTACTGCTGCTCTTTAATTTCCTTTCCCATCTTACTTCCTCCCAGGCTGCCCCTTAAAACACGTGTCGGGCTCGCTCCTCTCCTCTAACCACCCCAATTACCTCCAGGAAAGGCTGCTCGTCGGAATTTACAGTTGCAGACGGTGTAGGAGAGAGATAAGCGCCCCACATGCGGCCAGCAGCAAACCCAACAGCTTTATTCATGGATTGCAACTGCAGCTTGACCTTTAAAATGCAAACTAACAACATTCACAGCGCTGTCCGCAAAGGTTCGGAGCATGGAGGTGCTAAGACAACGAGCAGCGTTTGCCACAGATGCTCGGAAGTGGTCTCAGAGATCAGCCCTCGGTCCCTAACTGACCGGAGGCTTTTATACGTGGCTTTTAAATACTTTACCCAACCCCTGTGCAGTCAGCCGTTACGGCGTTTTTACAAAGAAATGCGACAAACAAAAATCTGAGGCAGGGCACCTGCACGCCCTGCTCAGGCAACGTGCACCGCAGATGGTCTGCCCGCCCCTCCCTTCCTCCAGCTTAGTCCTTTCAGCCTTGGCTCAGAAGATAAATGAGCACTCAGAATTACAAATTTGATCGGATTCTGTTTATCTCAAGCCTTAGCTTTTTCCACATTTCCCCCAGGCTTGCTGGATCTTCCTTAAAGAGCACATGGAGGAACAGAGAAGTAGCAAAATGCAGTAAAACAAAGTCTTTTGCTCTGCGCTGAGTGATCAGAGTCTTTACTATTGAATGGTAACTTTTAGGAATTTACTCCCAAACTCCAAGATTCACAGAGCCAGATCACACTCAAGACACTTCTCTGGGTCAAAGGGTACATCACCCCTCGTTTCCGTGAGCTATTTCCTCAAGGACCAGTGGTATCTGATTACTCCAGGCCGCTGTTTGTTACGTACGCTGGCTTTTTAGTAAGAGATAACTACGGCTCTGCCGATTCCAGAACTCACTCCGGATAAAGATGTCGTGAAGCTGAATTCCCTCCCTCCTACGTGCGATGCTGTGATGTCTTACTGAAGAGTTGTGATGAGATGCACCTCACGCCTTGAGGCGCAGAAAGAAGGCTGCACCTTGCAGAACTGGGCAGGAAAGGCTTCCCTCGTCTGCTCTCCCTACAAAACCGAGCCCAAAGCACAGCCTGCGATCATGAAGGGGCCTAAACCTGCCACCAGGCTCGAGAGGCAGAAGGCGGGAGAGCTACAAGCTTCGTGCTCCAAGGGGTTGGATGCGTGCGCTGCGGTGCCCCCGCGCCTTGCGGCTCTAAGTGCTGGGGGCTCAATGGGGACAGGCAAAGGGGAGAGGTCGGATACGTGCTCAGTCGAGCGCTTTAGGTTGGAAAAAAAGCAGTGCTGGAGTTCACGGTCACACTGTTTGTATTGTATTGTCAATTCCTGACAGCACGCCTTGCCGAGACTGCACCTACTTGGCAGAGCTGTTGTCTTTCTTCCCAGCACCGTTTGAAATGCTGAGCAGGAACGCATTTCAGAAAAGGGAGGTGGGGAAATCGAGGGGAAGCCTTTCTCAGACAAGCTTGCTCTTCAAGCTTAAAGGCCATTTATTGCTAACCTCTTCCAAGAGAAATGGGCTGTTCTCCAGTCTGATTCCAGGACAACACCCCGTGCAACACCACCACCACCACCACCGTCCTTGGTTTCTACCAAGATGTCAGGGATGAGTCAATCAGGACTTTCTTCCTGCTGAACTGGAACCCAGGAGGGCTGCGGATCCCACACGTTTGAAATAAAAGACTAGGAACAGACAGAGTAATTAATGTAGAAACAAAACAGGATAGCTTTTTCCGTGCAGAACAGGTGGCAGATGCATGGACACATCTTGCTCATTTTCCTGTTGGCAGGTCGGGTCCAGATTCACCGAGGGAAGCAGCAATAGTAGGGCCAGCGAGGTGCAGAAGTTACAAGATCCTCTATCCTTTGCACAGTGCAGGAAGATTTTGATGCCAAAGCATCGGATCTGCAGCAGTGACAGCTTCCTATGTCCTGATTTAGGCACAATGATGAGCAAGGCTTATGGGAAAGCCTGCCATTTTTCTGAAATTCAACCATCCACAGCCCTGGGACAGGAGTTTGAGAGATCAAAACCCAATCCTGGAAGAGTTTCAACTGTACGCTGTGAATTTAAGTACAGATGAGCGTTTCTCAGAATAGCCACAAGGATATCTACTTTTTGCACGAAATGTTAGCGATAAAAGTTCTTGCCTGAGACGTACGCAGGCAGAAAAGGGCCCAGACAAGTCCCATGACAACCACAGTGACCTGAGCAGCAGCCTACAGACATGTTTGGAGTGCGTCCTCCTGCTGAACATAGCACCCCGCGGCACAAAACGCGAGACCTAAAAAGCCTAAAGAGCCATCTCGGATGAGGTCATGTAGGGAGAGAAGAGCGGAAAGCAACCCTGAATTTAATCCTAGCTCCTGAAGTTGCAGAGCCAAACTGTCACACAGAATATAGGTAATTCTTGGAAACATCAAAACCAAAGCAAAGCTTTCACTATATGAATGACGAATGAATACCTGCCACCGCTCTCTTTGTTGTACTGAACTGTGCTTTAAACTTGCTCAAAGGCATTTCTCTTACACCAGACTCTTTAAGGGTCAAAAATGACTCTTTAGAGGTCAAAAACCCTCGTGTCAAAAAGTATGGCACGAGTCTGCCTGATTGGCAAACCCCAAATCACCTTCAGCAAGTGCTGATCAGTCCAGCACAGGCACAACAGCAACTCCTCTATGAAGGTGCAGTAGCAGCAGAAATTTAAGTGTCTGTGCAGACCAGCACGAAAACCCGCGGTGCCTAATTAGCTTGAGAGAAGCAGCTTTACAAATTGTTCCCGTGGGCATGTGAATTTCAGTTCCTCCACAAAAGAAACATGCCCGAACTCCTTTGTAAATCCAGGCCTCGCGGGTAAAAGGGTGAGACGTTAATTAGCGTGTGGGACCGGGAGGGGTTTTAGAGAACTTGTTATGACAAGGCTGCTCAAGCTAACACGTTATGTATATCTGAACAATCCCTCTTTAGTCCCGCAGCCAAAAAAATCTTCCCTTCCTTCGTAAGTCGAACTGGCAGAATGATCTCCACTAAGTGATCCAACAGACTAACCTAGCAGCAACGCAGAGCTGATCTCCCTCGTTTACAAAATAACTTCCCAGTTCTTTAACAGAGTACAGAAGGGCTGCCCCGTAGGGCAGTGCAGCAGGAATCATCTTCATTTATCATGCGAGCGTTCAAACTAATGAATTAAAACAAAGAGCACTTTGCAGCCAGGCTCCCTAAACTACACGTGATTAAAAGGGCCTTACTTCAGCCTGCGAGATCGGGTTTTAAGCTGCTGGAGACACGTGCGGGCAGGTTTCTGAAACCATTCATTGCTGGCAGTGTGACTGGGACGGGCTTTGCTTCAGTCAGGGATAAATACGGGGATAAGAGCCCAAAGCTGGGAGAGTGGGAATGAAGTCAGCGGAATGGCTTAACTGCTTATCAAACACTAGCTGCAGCACGTAGATCAAAATAAATGTGCACGGAGCACTTTGGAGACCAGCCACCAAGGAGTTCATTGCCTAGGCTCCTTCCACAGTCAGTGGATAGGAAAAAAAGTGCAAGCACTGGAGAAAAGGGTGGGCAACACCATCCTGTGAGCCATTTCTGATCGGCGGCGCTGTCGCCCTCTCAAGGTGCATCTTCTATTCCACGGGCAACCAGCTTGGGCTGAGCGATGAACGTCGAACAGGCAAGCCTGGTAAGATGCACGGCTCTCTGTGTGCTTTAAAACAGAACACCCATCATATTTGCGGCCAAATAAAATAAAACTTAAACAGTTTTTAGCTAGAGCGGATCAAGTATTTAAGTCAAGGGATCTTAACCTGTTCCCTAGCCTTACCCCAGGTGAGAACGAGAAGTCAAACTGAGGTTTTGGATCAGAAGCGTTCACGGAGAAGCACAGAGCTCAGAAATACTAGGCTGCTATTCAATTTTAGGAAAACGAGCAGCTGATGGAGGGTCTCTAGCCTGTTTGCATTTTCCCCAATGAGAAGTCTGTATTGTTACCAAAACTCACAGCACTGCATCACGGCAAAGCCCAGAGAAAGATTCTTTATCAGCCTCACGGCTCACGGAACGAGTAAGAAAAAGCACATCTTGCTCAAAAATTAACACCCCATTGCCCAGAGACTTTAGAGACTGTAAGGTATCCTCACTAGTGAAAAAAAGTTGGGCATGCAGGAGCGCAGGCCTTTACTCCAAGGCACTACCTTGACCCGAATTACTTGGGGTGAGCTGGTTCAGCTTCCAGCCACAATTACTTGGTTGAACTTCTGAGACGGCAAACAGATGTGGACACCTGTCCAAAAGGAACAGCCTGCGACCAGCGGAGTATAAAAAGCTGGTTTGATGAGCTGTCATCAGGCCTTAATGGCTTTAAGTCATCAAGTTGGATCAGACTAGAGCGAGTTATGTACAGGAGGATTTTGAGTTGCTCTCACGATGCAGGATTTCTAAATTAAATGGAAGGGAAGCTCAGATTTATTGGACCTTACATATAAGAGAATTACATCATCATTAATCTCAGTGTTTCAGCTGAATCCAAATCTAGAACATCAATTCATCCATAGTCTAACTTCAGCTACAGGGCAGCATAACTACAAAGCAGCTGCCATCTCCCCAGAATATTCATTTTTACAATAGTTAGTCCATTTGGGCAGACTTGCAGACCTGAGGTGCAAGACAAACCCCGTGCTGCAAGTTAAAGTGGTTGAAAGAGGACACAAACCTCCCTGTTTTTCCTAGAGAACAGCTTCCCGTCGTGATCTGTTTGCAGCTTTGATAAAAAGCAAGTTCCTTCGGTCAGATTCACTTGCGATTCTTTCATCCGCCTGCAGCGGGCACGGAGAAAATGTCAAGCAGTCCGAGAGACAGAACACAATTCACAGGCTCAAATACGGATCTTTTCCTCCCCACAAAATGTTTCCTCGGAGGAACATTACCGGATCACAGCTGGTCAAAATACTAAATCTTGATTGTCTGGCCAGGAGCCAAAATCCACAGCTCCAGCTCTTTGGTATGAGAATACTTTCAGGGAAAAAAAAAAAAAAAAAATAACTTAAAACACCATTTGATCTTTTTTGTTGCAAACTATGACCTCATGGCAGTAAGAGCACTAAATGAAGGTGTTTAAGTTGGTTTATAGCCATCTGAAAAGTTTGAAGCTCCAAGCGCAGCTCCGAGCCAATATCATGTCAGCCGCGCTACAAAGCAATAATCGTTTCTCACCTTCTTAGAGATTACCGCTTAAATAATGCACAATAGTGACAGGGCTGCAAGGGGAGGCTGCCAACACGAAGTTAAGGTGAAACTGCGTCTTTTTGGCAGCTAAGAAATTCTGACACACGCTTTTTTTCTAAAAAAAAAAAATAAAAAAATCACCATAAATTAAGCTACCAGAGTTTGCTGAACTCGAACATTAAGTTTTAGCCTCCTCTTGAATCTAGCAGCGTATGAATCAAGATACCTCCAAAACTTAAATTTAATAACTACGCCTCGGCACAGCAAGTGTTTGGGGGTAAAGCTTTTTGATGAGGGCTCCAAAGGACATCTCCTGACTACAGGTGTGAATTTCTAAAGGGATGTGTGTAATTGCCTCCATTAGATAAGCCAATTAATGTATTCACTAGGAAAATACCTGCTCCCTGGACAGCTCAGATTTGCAGCATGCTCTGTACTCGCTACTAATAACCACAAACACTAACCCTCAAAAGCTAGGGTAAGTTAAATTAAGCTGAAGGATAGAAATAGCTGAAAGTCTCTTGATTTAATGCAAGCATGATCCAAAGTCTTGTGAAAGATAAATCTGAACACGCAGAAAGGAATAAAATGATGCTCGAGTTCAAAACGTGGAGCCTAAGCAAAGATTCAGGCTCTCAAAAGCTGGAATACACCTGAGAGAGATTTTCAGAGACAAACTGCACAGAGCCTTTCGCATTAGCAAAAGCTGGTCTTAAAAAATGAGCTGCTTTTCTGGAAGCCGGCGGGACCCCACGACTAAGAAACTGGAAACGGGGAGAAATATTCCCCAAAAGAAAAAGGTTCTGGGCACCACAGCTGGGATAGACTACATCGGTAACTCTGGCTCGTTATCTTTCAGAAAGCGAGTCAACAGCCAGACCTG
Organism: Oxyura jamaicensis; assembly: GCF_011077185.1. NCBI lineage: Eukaryota > Metazoa > Chordata > Aves > Anseriformes > Anatidae > Oxyura > Oxyura jamaicensis. The sequence continues at coordinate 202,192,957 of NC_048893.1, forward strand.
AAATATGAAAAAAATGAGCTTTTGCACTGCTGTAGCCTCCCTAAGAGCGTGTGTGGGAACCAACGCAAGATTTTCTTCTTGATTTCATCTGCATACAATACAAATAATATTTTGCAGCAGGGGTAAAGGGAAAGAAACGTAAACACGGCAGAATATAGGTGCCAGGAGAGACATGAAGAGCGAAGCAGAGCTTGTAGACCTGCAGGCTTGATGCAATAAATCACACAAGTTGGGATGTGAAAACATGTATTAATCATTTCGGTGTCGTGCCTGAGAAACCAAAACAACACAAATCTCACCAGGCAGAGGGATCCAGCAGCAACACAATTAAACCTTGATAAAAGGCTCCAGGCTCCCCAGGTCTGCAGCAGGGCCAAGGGCTGCCCCAGGACTCCAGGCAGAACAACGGAGTTCACGAAAGCCTGGGGCAGAGACTGTAAAAGACAACTGCCAAATTTGCTCTGATAGAAGTGGGAAGTCTCCTAGAGTTGTGGGGATTTTTGCTTGTTTGTTTTTATTTTATGATCTGGAGGAGTAAAGAAACTCTTTTGTACTCAGATCTGAACTGATACTTATCAGAGGAGGAGGTTAAGCCTGAAATAACTGAGGATTTAGGTAACCCTGATTATCTAGGGGATTCGATTCCACTCCAGGCCGCAAAGAAACGCAGATGTCTCTAGAGAAAAGCAAAAACGATGAGTACGTCCCGCTGAAAGAGAAACTAAGCACAACGTGTTGGCGTTTTCCAGTTCATGATTTGACAGCAGTTCAGCAAAAAAAAGATCTACGGCAGTAACACAGGAAAGTGAAGATGAAGGCCAGCAACTGAGCCAACAGAAAACAAAGCAGCCCGTGCAAACGGATCTGTAAATAAGAAAAACTCATCGCTGCCCCATGTGCTCCTGCTCTCCCTCCTGCAAATGAAGGATAACCTGGAAATACTTTGCTGACTACGGTCTGTGGCAGAGGGTATTGGATTACTCACCCGCTGTATCCTGCAAGCGAAAAAAATCCCTTCCAATCTTCATTTTAACAGCTGGTGGCTTTTCTGCTTGCTTAAATGTATGTAAGCAGATATTATTCACGAGACAGTGGGCATCTGTACTCCGCTACGTATGGGGCTCAACTGCAGTGCCCGATTATGAAAGCCTGGCCAGTTTTCCCCCTGAGCTAGGCTCCCTGTGAAGGCTCATTTCCATTTATATTATTAGGAAGCACTAAGAGGCCTTGTTTAGAATCATTAGCCTTAAAAAAAGTTACAAATGAACAACTATGCACGCAAGGCTTGGAGGTGAGAAGGAAATGAGGCATGGACGTTCATACGGGGGGCAAGGAGGGAACGCGATATTCCCGGAGAACGATGCTTAATATTCCTGCGTGTTTTTGAAATATCGCCCCGCCAAAAATGCGTTTTGTCTTGCTAACGACGGCGTCTCACCTAACAGGGAGAAAAAAAACAACGCCGCTGGTATGAAGGCAAAAGCCTTAATGCATAATTAAAGCTTCCATTAACAGTTCTCAAGGCTAGGGTCCACCAGAAGGGAAGAACAGGTACCCACATGTTGAATGTTTTACCTATTTAAGATGTCCCAGAGACATCACAGCTCTGCTTATCCAGGACTGAAGGAGGCATCCGGCACCCGTACGCCTCCCACCCCGCAGATGAGTGCAGACGTGTGCACGAAGGAAAAGTTTAGATATTCTAGCCCCTTCATTTTCGGGTTTGTTTAGGGGACCACACAGCATCTTAGGACTTTGAGGCCACAGGGATGTACATCACCCACAAACTCGTTTTCCTGATGAAAGCTTTTCTTTACACACCTTGCTAGGGGGATAAGAAAAGCAGGGAGAATCTTTTCAGCTGTGCTTAAGATTACTGACAGCATCAAACCGTACAAGGGACTGAGGTTCCTTTTCTCAGGGCCTGTTTACTTCCACTGTCTTGCTGGCTGAGCTGAACTGCCATTAGGCAACGCTTTTTACAGTACTGGTCAGAGAGGATGCTTTTTCTCCTCCTTTTTCTTTTGCCAAAACTATCCTCCCAGCCAAAGGAAACGGTTCGGCAACCAGATTAGCTCCCACTGATCGGAATTCCTATACAAGGGAGAAAGGATAACAAGGTTCAAGAGCAACTCAGCAATAAGGGCTGGAAGGTGCTGTGGCACAACGACATCCCACAGGATTTTAGCTGCTGTTACTCACTGCAGCAGATATTTTGTCCCAGGGTCTGAGATTGAGCTGCGTTGCTCTGAAGCACTAACCCTGTCTGAAACCTGCTTGTATAATTCTCAACTGGAGCAGCAAATTTTTGTCTTCCTTTTTTGTACTGAAGTGCCTTTAGAACTGAACTGTTCTTCCCACATTCTGTATATTACAGGAAAAAAATACTTTTAGAGCCTAGCAGCATTTTAGGAGCCTACTAGAAATCGGCAATAAGAATCTTTTTGAAGCAGCAAAATCTTTTCAAGCTGCAGAATTGGTAACATACTTGAGAAGGCTGTGTATCAGCAGGGTTTGCACCCTGATTTCAGCGAAGGATTATTTATCACAACGCTTTTTCTGCCTCAATTCAAGTGTTTCCATCACCAGAAAAACCCACCTTATGCTGTGCTGCCCTTATCCTCATCGTGCAGAGTGTGACGAGAGTAACCCGCATCACGCTGCTAACGGAGAGCTTGCTACTTCTGTGGGCTTAACGTGCGAGGAATTCAGATACAATCTGAACAGCATTGGAAAGCTAGATACATTACTATATAAAGCTTTGTGACCACCACTGTCACAAATATTTACTGTCATTTCACATCAGATTTTAAAGTTTGAACAAACTTGGTTTTCTGAGTCTCCTACAAGCCATAGACAAGCCACAAAATATTCAGGTTTGCCTGTCAGTGCTTCGCACTTCATTATCCCGTTCAAAACAACTAGCTTCCTTTAGAAAGGCTGGGAGCAGCCTTCCAACCAAATTGAGCATAATCTGTGCCAAAAAAAAACCAACACCACATTATTTCTCAGGTGAACTGAAGCAGTGATGGAGTCCATACCCATCACCAGGGCACCACCAAGTGGTCTGGCACCAAAAAAACAAACAAACATGGATGGTGACCTCCCACTGGATGGTACTTTCAACACCTTGGAGCATCCAGAGCGTGAGCACGAGACCAGGTAATGACACAGGGACCATACATGCCCTCTGCAACCTTGGGGCAGGGGTGAATAATTAACCTAGGACTCCTAAAACTGCACAGCGCTATGTTTGGGTGGGATTCAGGCACCCAAAGAACAAAGATGGGGATACAGGACAAGAGAATTGCTTAAGGTAAGAAGCTGCACAAGCAGGCATAGTTCAAAGACCTATAAAAAATAAGAATATGAAGCACCTGCTGCCTGCAGAAGTACACTCAGTAAAGAGCCTTTGACACTTGCTGAAGTTTATCATCTTCGTGGTTTTAAGGAGAATTGCTCAAATCTCACGCTCAAAGAGCTTCTGCAAGGTAACGCGACGCTAGCTCAGTCCTGTAATACAGGAACCAGTTCGCTTTGACTTTCTACAAAAACAGCGGAGATGATTTTGGATCCTGCCCAGCAGCTCAGAGCAGAAACAAGATGTCCCTGGAAGGCTTCAATAACATTCAATTCCTGGTTAACGTAGCTTCCCATTTAGCAGCAACACTCAACACGCAAGAGCCACGTTCCTTAGCAGCGTTACACTCAGGTGGTATCGATTGCAATTCACGGATTCCCATGCAGCTCACGTGGATCAAACTTTAAAATGAATGGGGGGGGCAGAGGCAGACGCAGACCAGGCTGTAAGACCCATTCTGCTTAAGGTCTTAGCACCCTTCTGCCCCTCCATCCTCCCGGACTGTAACAAGACAAGGTGCATCTACTAGCAGCCCTTAGATACAGTCCTAAGAAAACGATTAATTCACTGCCCTTTGGTAAAAACACTGCATTTTGAACAGCCTTTTCCCTCCCATGCTCCCCTCACAAGTCTTGGGGGCTCATCACATTAAAGATGTTATCAAAACATGTTAAAAACCAAAAAGATTCTATTTGCGGGGCTTGTATTTTGAGAAAGTAATTACCTTCACCGAGCACTCAACTTGTGAGGAGGAATCTTTACGGTAATGTTTCTTGTAGCATCCACCTCCTTTAAATTACAAGCTTAAATTACAAGGAAAAAGGAAAATACAGTCACGGAATAATACTTACCATCTAACCATTAGCCCAAGCTCCATGAAATTTTTCAGGTTAGGAAGAGTTTGCCTTAGATCTGGAGTACTCAGCCCGTGTTGATATCTAAGCTACAAAAACAGGAAAAAACTAGCATTAGGCAGGCTTTCCAAAGCAGTAACTCAGCTCATTTGTCAGGTTTTCAAGTAAAACGTCGGATAATCAAGCAGTTCCGTGAGATCTATTATCCTTCAGGAAATATTCCATTTAATACTCATAACCTCAGATTAGCAAAACCCACCCAAGAACAGGGACAAAATGATCCGTCAGTACGACCGTTAAACCTCATTACACTTTTCCCGTTTCCTATCTGGAACGGGAGAGCGGCCTCGCGGCTTAATGCAAATAGTTATGAAGGGAGCAGACTGACTTTCAACACGACGTCCTACAGTCACCGATTCGAAAAATTTATTTCCGTGCAAGCGTCGTCTGTCATCCTGAGCGTATCAGTGTTAGCTGGAATCGGTAGAGGAATTATTACAGCGACATCAGGCAGTAAAAATACAGGGCTGAACTAAAATCTGGGCTGTTTTAGCGGTTTTTAAATCAACATTTAAACTATTTTCATAATTAAACCCAACGGCACGTGGCTCAGAGAGCAGATACTAACGTCGACCTGCTTTAGCATTTAGAATTCCTACCTGGAATTAAGGAGATGCAACCAGAAATTAAAAGCTTCAATACGCTGACTGCACGCAAACCGCAACTTGTTTTTACCCTCAGGTTATCAAAACGAAGTACTTACAACTTAATTCACTGTAGATTATTATAAACCACTCAGTTAAGAGGTGCCCAGCTAAAAATGCCTTTGAAGAAAAAGGGCACGTGGAAGGAAGGGAAAGTCTTCAGGTTTGAAGACCAAAACTTCGGGGAAGATCGGCAGGGCCATTTATCCCTCGTGTGGTTCAAGTATGGAAAAATATTCCTCAATTCCAATGTCTTTAAGAAGAATATTGGAATGAAGCAGTATCAAGTTGATAAATAGCTGGCATATTAAAACCCTCTGGAAGTTGCACCTTGCCTCACACCTGCACACATTCAGTCCTGATGAAGCTAGCTGCTAAAACATTGAATACCACCGCTTAAACACGGTATTTCTTTGAGCTACACACCTGATTCTTTAATTCATGAAAGCAAGGCGTGAGGCAAGCATCCTCTGAGTTAGAAAGGTTTCTGACCTGAACCAGGAGCCCACGCGACTTGCCAAACAAAGACCTAAACAGTTTCTCCATAGAAAAAGGCTCTTGAAATTGGGAATGATTTTGGTGCTTGCCTGAGTTTTAGAAAGAAAAATGGCTTTGGAAGAAAATCATCCTCGGCGCAGCATTGTACAACAGGAGGCCATTTATTACAGAGTTTATTATTTCCATATGGACACAGCCAAGTCATATGGTGGGCCTGGGTTCGTATTTTCTGCTACAGTGACAGAACCTGGATTAAGACAAGCATACAATATAAATTACTAAACGATCGCCACATTCTCCTGATGGGATTACAGTGGATTTGGTTAACCAGAGAACTAGCCTGGGGCAGAAGAAATAAAAAAAAAAGGGGGAAAAAAAAAAGAAAAAAATAAAACCATTACATTTGTTCCTCCTACTACAACCATTTTTTAATAGAATGCCCGTTTTTACGGTGATCCTCAAATTCTAAGGTTTCATAGCATGAAAAGAACTGGATTAAAGGCTCTCTATTTCCAACAGCCAAGATCAGAAGAACGCGAGACACCCTCGTGTCAAAAAACACGTACAATGACATCGCTTCTGCTAAAAAAGTTATAGCGTAAATAGTACGCAAAGTTAGGATGCAAGTTTTGTGAAGCCTTTAGGAAAAAAAATGATGGATTTAACTTTCTAAGTTACATTCTAGCCCATCTTTGTAACTGCTTAAAGACGGAGCGATACCGCCTTAGGTGGCTTTATAACAAGCTGCTGCTGATATATTTACAAAGCGGACCTAAAAATCTCTGTCCTGGAGAACTCACTACGTGCACAGTCCACAAATATAGAAGGAGAAGCCCTGAGGTTCCTCTTTTATTTGAGAAAAGAGAACTTCTCAACTTGTGCTCATCAGCAGAAGATGCAGAGAGAAAGGCAGCAAGAAGAGCGGTGAAACAGAGCCTGGGTAGGAAGAGGAGCAGCAGGAGGTGCCTGCGTGCTGTCTCGATTCTCCGAAGAAACAAGATTTTGATTTTCAGTTGCTGCTGTTAAACAGCACCATTTCCACCCGCTCGGTTTCCAAAGGAACCAAGCATCACCTGCAAGAGCAGCGTTTTATTTCAAGATTAGATTGTTCCACCAGGATATTACAGACCAGCCTCCAAAGAAAACGTGCCTGTTTTAATTTGAATGGACAGGCGCCCAAGACTCGTGCTCCCATTTATGACTGCGTATACACCGCGGGACCGTAAGTAAATCATTAACGATGGTCAGGCAATAAAATATTAATTGCCGTTTCCTTACTAATATTTAGCTCCTCTACGCGGCTTCGTTTTCCCAAGTGCTGTGCGACTGAGCAAAAACCACGGAATAAACGTACCGGGAAACAAACAAGCTGAAGGCATCGGGCACTTCAGAGAGCATCCTCGTTCTGCTCTCAAATCAGTCACCTGCAATTCTTACCCCACAGAAGCAAGAGGCAGCGAGCAGGACGCAGCACGCTTTATGAGTTCAAGACAGAAGAGCTCAAGGGTATTGATATTTAAGAAAACAAACTCGCCTTCTAGTTTTCCTTCAGTCACACAGATAAATTCCTTTTACTCTTCTCAAAGTGAGAAAGTTTCAGCGTTTCACTGAGCGCTGTTACTTTGGCTTCTGTGGTAACCGAGAGCTTTCCAAGTTAGCTAACTCGAGATGTAAAGAGGGTAGGAAAACGCGACGGTGGAAAGAGCGTGGTTCTCCAAGATCTTTAAAAACAAATCTAAATTCATCTGATGTGATCCTTTTTTTTTCCAGAAAACTTGCGTCTGTAACCTCTGTCAAGAGGAATCCTGTGTGATAAACTTAATTTCAGCATAATGAGAAGTTTTGGAAAAGACGACAGTTTTATATCTACTAGTAGCTAGCTGCCTTGAGTCTCCTTCTGTAAAGCCTCCGAGCTTTGATTTGTCCTCAGACAGTTTCAGAAGAGCCTGTACAGATGATTCTAAAGAAATAGGATATTAAATTTATATGAAGGACAAGTTTATTTTTATACAAGACCAGACTATCATACTGGTGGGTATTCGGTATCATGCTCTGCTACTTCTTCCAGCATCGCAGAGACCCGTAAATGCAGAAACGAGCCGCATTTAAAACAGGTCCCGAAGCGACAGCTTTTTTCTTAAGGCACACATTCACTTCCTACTAAAAGGTTTCTACTCTTCAATTCCAAAGGCAAAGAAAATTGTTCCAGCTAACAAAACACCACGTTATTAGCTGAAGCATTAGCTGAAGGTGAGGCTCGACAAACAAGTCCGCTTGAACTTGCGGCAAGCGGGGCACGACTGGTTTAAACTCTTTGCTTTCCATAGAAGAAATGTGTTGTGTTGCTCCAGCTTCTACCTGAAGTTCCTTCTGTGCGGTGGCTGGATCGAAACTGCCTGTGCCTTTGCAGGATCAGCTCCACCCTGAGCAGCTCCACAGTCCGCTGCTGCTACCCAAGCATCTTCCAGGTCTTTTATCTTGACAATCAGACAGCTACACTTAATTAAAATCACGTCAGACAACATAAAAGGTTACCCCCCTTCTAAAGATAACAGCTCAAAGATAAGCATTCATTCAGCGGATCACAGCAAGCGTAGTCATCTCGTTTGTTAATGAGCTAAAATACAAACCTGCATGGGTTCGGCCGCTCTTACAAACTCCGTAAGGTAGGAAATGCTAGAGCTATTAAATTTTTGGACTTAAACTGGTTTAAAAAGAAAGCACTTCGCTCTCTGCCTATTTCTGCGTAATACCGGGTTGCACCCAGGCTCGAAATTAGGGCTTTTGCCTCTTCAGAAAAATAACGAGGTCCTGCATTTAGGTGCAAAGAGTAGGCCATTTCCTATCCTAATGCCTGGAAGAGTATTTAATGACTAGTGGCACACGAGCTCACGCGTTTACTTCCAAAGAGAAACCACAGAGTATCTGGTCTGGAATATCCTTTTTTTAGGAGCTCCCAACGACTCCGATCCCAAACTCATCTGCTCGTCATTTCCCACATTGCTTCCCCAGCCGTATTCGTCTCGTTCTAAGCCACGTGGGAGCAGTCTCGTAGCTCAGGCCGCGTTCATGAGGTGCAGGATACCGGTCACTTCGGTGCTTGCTGCGCATAACACAAGAGACTGCACCGAAACCTGCAGCATTTTCGCGCTTCTTTGGTCTCAGACGAAGGTACTGCAGGCAGCAGGTCAACGTGGCAGCGTGCTGTTGTAAAGCCAGCTGTATCTACACGACAGGTACCCAAGCCACTATTACACTATCTAGATTCGGGTATTCTTAGGGCAGTTGAGCAGTTTGGGGATTATTTTCAGCTAAACGAGGTTTGTTTTTTTTTTAATAGCTTCAAGATCTTAAAAGGACATCTGCTCGGCAAATGCGAACCCACACACAAACAAAAATAGAAGCAAAAATATTCTTTCAATCAAGTTCACAGCACTGGTCAGGAGCCAAGCATTGACATAAGGTTTTCAGAGGATGTCAAACGCCGGGACACAAATATAAAAAGCAACTTTTAATAAAATGACATAGTTAATTGTTTTACAAGATCCTGGATGACTTTTCGGGGTATGAAGGAGCACTGGCTGGGATTCAGATGACTAAGCACTGCAATAATGAAAACAGAAAGTGTTGTTATAATGCCTGTTGCTATATAAACAACCTTGGGGGATCAGTGAAATAATGCCTGCTGCTATATAAACAGTTGTGTGTGTTTATACCTTTTGGGGGAAATGATAAAATTGGAGATTATTTGCACTCTTAACGTGTTGCTCTCCTTTGCTTCATTAAGTCTAGCTGGTTGTTTCCCCCCTCTGGAGGTTTACTGCAGAACCCTGAAGCTGCCACATCAGTGAAACACATCACGGTATCAATTAGCTCCTCAGACAGCCTATCTCAAAATTAAGCATTTCAAATTCATTTCGACTTTCCAGGCTTAAAAGACTGGCAGCGTATTAATATCTATCAAGATTGGAAGTAAATCTAACGAGGTTTTCCTCCCCGAGGCTTCTTAGGAAGTAGGAGAGGAAGGAAAGCGATACAGAGATTACAACAAGTCTTCAAGTTCTTGTCGACCTCACTTTCGGAAGGAACAGAAGTGACAGTCCTCATCCAAAACGAGAAGTGCTCGGGTACAGAGCTGTTTTTGTGGTATGCTGACTTGTATACTGATACGCCAACACCTGCCTTCCTCTCCCAAACAGACTTCAATGCTGTCCAGAGCTCCACCTCCAAAAGCAGGTGTTAATTTTGCAATTCTTCTACGAGGACTGAACTCACGAGAGAAATTAGTTACATCAACCACTTTGAAAACCCACGTACCTCCATTAATCCACCGAGCACACTAAATTGCTCAAGCTGACCCAGCGTGCATAAGAAAAGCCTTCAGGAAAACTGTCCTCAAGGCCTCCCATCACGTTTAGCAATGACTGACAAGGCACACAAACAGGAATCAAGGCAGCAATAGGATAACAACTGTTTTATGCTGTCCCTTCAAAGGCTGCTTACAGCCACACTTTTTTTTTTTAACATGGTGGGTGTAAAACAGGCTGATCCCATCCCACTGATAAGGGAGAGGCTTCTAGCAAGAAGATATTCGCCTCTTCTTTTACTTAGGTCTGCAACAGCGACATCTAATAGTCAAGATGCTGCAAGGTCACTGCTCCAAGAGGGTAAATGCTGCGTTTGGGAAACGTTGATGTTACGGCTAAGTGTCTGCACACATTAGGTTGGCATGGAGCTTTAATTCATTCAGTTTTCACAACTACAGGTTTACACGGCAACTTTTTCCTCACCACTGGTTCTTGCTATCCCATAAGCAATCTGCCTTCTTTCCTCTCCCTTCTCACCCTTGGAGGATTTTAATCCACGTCCGTCTGAAAGGCGAAGGAAATTCAGGCATGAAATGCAAGTACAGAAGTGATTCAACAGCGACAAGGGAAGTGATATTCTCCACTGATAACAGATCTACTTCCCTTCTACCTTCTGATTCACCTTAGAATTACATAAAGCTGCTTCATCTCACATCCACAAAACCACAAAATCTGTTATCAGCAAGCAGCAGCAGCCTGGATGGTGATGCTCAGCAAGCTGTAAAACCCCACCAGAAATTTACGAGTTTGCTTCGAGTTTTTAAAACCGAGCTCTGATAATAGGCGCTATTTAACACTGGATTCTGGTTTCGCAGCAAGCGTGTTTATTGGAGATAGACCGCAAGAAAAGAAGGAAATCGGAGTACGTGTTTGACTACAGGCACAACACGCTGCAGAACTAAACATCTCGATGAGCCAAAAGCTGCGTTTCCTCCAGGACTCTCTCTCGCTCGTATTAGCGAAGCCCTTCCTGACGGTAAACACAATACCTCTCCAGAGAGGCCCCAAGCGTTAGCCTTGGTGGGTCGAGTCCGGTGTCCCAGTAAGGATATGGGAAACCACTGTCAGAGACAGGCTGGGGGAAACAGCCGCTTAACTTGAGTAAACTATTCCTGTAAAATCTGGTGGTTAGAGGGCTCGTTGGAAAAATAACAGAGGTGGGCCCCCTTGCCCATAAAGGTGCCTCTCATAATACCAGGGCCATTTTACAGAAGGAACATTAAAAAAAAGCAATTTAGAAGATAGAGCAGTTACTGGCCTCAGAAAAGCTTCCCCCTTTCCCCAGTGAAGCACTCCAATAACTAAAACCACGTTTACTGTTCGGCTGTAGACTTGCCGCGCTGTAGCTCGATGAGATGAAACTTCGCAGCAGAACCTTTCCAGGTTGAGGTCAGATCTTCTTAAAACACCTCGGCATCACAGTGATGTTTATTGGATTATGAGACGTGGGCACACTTACTTCCTATGACCTCATTCAGCCTAAATGCTTGTATTAAAAAAAAAAAATCACTGCAAGAGGCACAGAACAAAAGGTTAGATGTGCAAAAGCCAGGAGCAAGACAAGTAACGCTCTGTACCTCTGCCTTACACGTACCATGTGCTTTATGCCTTTAGCTCCCCGAACGTTTTAAGCTTGCTTTTTACCTACAGACACAAAAAGCGTGGTAGTTTTGTGAGTGCGCAGGTAAGTACAGCGAACCGATCCACCTCGTTAGGCTGGAAATCAGAGCGACTGGAAGAGAAGCTGAAAAGGCTGCGTGGCCTCACCAGGGCTACTCCAGAAGCCAGGGGGTGGCCGAGCATCTGCACGTGCCTGTGGACGCCTCTGCCACCAGCGAGGTTTCCTCACTTGATGAGGGTTCAGAGCCACGCAGTAGTTTCCAAATAAGTTTGGGGAAACGTGCACGTGGTCCTACTCACTCCTTCAGCATAAAACGGGTGAAGTTGAGTTTCGTGGCAGTTTTTCCTACAGCACTGATCCAGATTTGTTCCTTCGGAAACCTGTTACTTCAAATCAAAAACATTTCTGCTTCTAGAAAGCATTATTTAAAGAGCAAGCGATTAAGCCTATACCAGGGACCAAGCAGAGAAGTTGGGGTTTCTCAGCTCCCTGCCCCATGTTTCACCTCAGCTGAGTGTCTTCCCAGGCATCCACTACTCCACTTTTAGCAGGCAAGAGACCGACTTCTGAAAAAAAAATATGAGATTTGGAATAAAGCAGAAAGACTTCTCATTCACGGAGTATAACATCAAGAGCTTAACCTGTGTAGGACTGGTTTCCTTTCAGCACAACGCCATCCTTCAGCCAACACCAAACAGCACTAAGCTGCACCACGAGTGGAAATAATTTCTTATATGATAGAGAATATTTAAACGTAAAAGCTGAAGCCAGGGTCACTACATCAAAACCTATTAAGCAACAACCTTCGAGAACAACTAACAGCTTATATTTAGCTAACTGAAGCAGCTTTTATTATCACTATTTACACAATATTGAGAAATGTTTATGTGAATTACACACCAGGCCAAAGAAAGGTGCTTATGTTCCCTTTGGTACGTCAAGTCTCTTGAACAGCAAATACTTTTGAGCTCCACATTGCTAAGCGTTCTGGACTGATCAAAACCTCAACGAGCCAACACGTATCAGACACTTTTATTCCTTTTGTCAGAAAATGACTTGCTCGAAATTTCAGCCACGGTACATAACAAGCCTGAAAGGCATTTACGGGTGATTAAGCAGCTGTCATAGCCGCAGCTTTCAAAACAGGATTTGTGCCCTGATGTGCCAAATCCTATCCAGAAGTAGGAGGCAGACCCTGCCCCACGGAGCACGGAACAGCAGAACAAAGGACGTGGGCGGATGGAGAAATGGAAACAACAACAGAAGCTCAGCGAAAAAGAAGTCACAACTTGTCACTTGCTTGTGACAGGTGAAAGTAATCCTTACTCATTAAGCAAGCCGGGTTTCAGGAAAGGACAAGTCAGTGGCTGTATGTGTCCTAGCACGTTTTCCTTCCACAGAGGGATGGCAGCACAGCAGAAAGTGAGAAGGCTCCTGAAGGAAGGGACAGGAGCACAAACGAGGTCTGAATTCCACAGGTGCTAACGCTTTATATCTGAAAGTCAAGCTTTGTCTCCAGAGCACACACCCTACTCGTTAGAAAATATTAAACGCCACATCTTTTTCCTACACTAATACGTTGTGCCACGGCTTGATAACAGACTTCCCGCTCTCCTATCTCCTTCAATTTCAAAAAGCAACACTTACATGAACTACAAAGCAGTTTAAGTTGGCAATCGTACGCGTGCATGTCAGCTTAACTCTATCAGGAGCCCATTTGCCTGTTGATTACTAAATCTTGGTTCTATTTTAATCACTCTTTTTTTTTTTGATCCTTAGGCAGGCCGAAGAGTCAACGTGCAGAGACGATGACAGCACACGAGTGACCTAACAGAGCGTGCCTGCCGGCATGTGTCCCCAGAATTATCCTGGAGAAGTGGCTCCAGGCACAGCAGGTGGTGCCAGCAATGTCCTCCTACCCAACCACGTTGCCCAGGCTCCTGCTGCAGGTGCTGCGGTCAGTACGAGCCGGGAGCCAAGGTCTGCTCCTCGGCGAGCCTTCGTTGATCGCTGCAGATTGCCTCCGGGCAAGGAGAGGCAGGCTTTCATCTGAATGAAAGGGTGACTGCTGTTACAGCTAATCCAGGCTCATTTCAACCTATTTTATCTTGGCATGGGAGATAGGAAAGGAAAAAAAGGAAGCCTTCCAACAAGCCTGCAAAAAAAAACATATGTAAATTCCCCAATTCTAAATGATCTGGCTAGGTATCAGCCCGCTGCTGCCCTCGGAGACTTTCAGGAATGAAACCTCTCCTAAAAGCTTTTGGCTCTGTGCAGCTGGAGAAGGTACTTTGTGGTTTTTCAGGTGCAGTCCCTTCCTCTCAACATTAAAATGAGTGCTTGGCACTTCGCGAGATGAGGACTCGGCTCTGGCTTCAACCTGTGCTCTTTCAACAACACTTTTCCCTGTGCAGTTAAATTGGCCACAGATTCAGACAGTGCATTCTTTCTGAACTGTACGTTTTATGATCTTAGTTTAGGGGCCTCATAAAAGATGTAGTGTGCAAGTCACAGTATCCTGCGCTCTAAGGGTCATAACCACTGCATCTACACCGATACCCACAGAACTCTTTAAGACACTTCTGCTCGGGAGTGTTTATTGCCAAAACAAATTTCGACTCCTAACATTTCTGCCGTTCAACTTCCCATGGAAAAGTTTAATAGTTTCTAGTATAAAGTTGATTTTCTCACATGGTAGATAGCCTAACAGAGCCAGGAGCTGGACATCTTGCCTCATTTCATGTTTAAGAGCTCATTTTTCGGAGCAGTTTCTTACCCATTGCCCTAACACATAAGCATTCAACTCTTATTTCATGCAGCTATTAGAAAGATACGAGGTTTTACCACAAACATGAAGAATTTTGCTTTTCTTCCATGCTTCTGGGAAGGTTACTTACCTTGTGCATTAGGCAAGCTACAGAAACAGCAAGCAGCAATCCCAGGAGAGCAGCAATAGCTGAGCAACCTCTCTATAAAGCATGTAAATGTTGCCTGCCACCATGTGGACGCCGCGACTCTGGACATGTAAAAGGAGGGCTAGACAAAGTTCCTTGCTTGGATCGTTAGTGCAGCGATGTGAAAATAAACAAGCTTCCTCGGGAGAACTGACAGGAGATTGTTCGAGCGACTTTTTCCTGTCAAATAGCAAAGCTCATCTGTTGCTAATGACTGTCAGATGAAAGCAGAACTATTTGCTGGCCAGGGTCGAACAAACCATGCCAATGTGGATAGGAATATCAGACTAACATCACTCAAGCGTTGTCAGACAAAACAAATCAAGGCTGGATCAGAAGAAAAGCCTTGCCTTGTGAGACGATCCTGAACACGTGTCCAAGGTGATCAGAAAAACACGCAGTACAAACCGAGATGACTGCATGTTGGAGGTGCCACCAACTGCAGAGTCTCTGACAAACCCCAGTGATGAACCAGGGTAAGACATGACACATTGGCTCCTCCACTTAGCCCTAGGGAAACAAAGAGTTCTAAGAGAGTCCAAAAATTGTTTGTTTTGTGAGCCTCCTTTCAACAGCTGGTAGCTGATGCAAGGACTGAACGCTGTCGTTCCAAGGCCTTGTCCTCTAAAAGCCAGAGGGCTGGGGAACCCAGCACGAGAAGGATGTGGGGCTGTTCGAGCAGATCCAGAGGATGGTCATGAAGTTGATCAGAGGGCTGGATCTCCTCTGCTACAAAGACAGGCTGAGAGAGCTGAGAATGTTCAGTCTGGAAAAGAAAAGGTTCTGTGGGGACTTCACTGCAGCTTTTTAATACTTGAAGGGGGCTTATAAAAAGATGAAGAGGGACTTTTTGCTCAAGCAGATAATGACAGGACAAGGGGGAATGGTTTTAAACTATAAGAGGGAAGATTTAGGTTAGAGGTTAGGAGGAAATTCTTCACTCAAAGGGCAGTGAAGTGCTGGCACAGGTTGCCCAGAGAAGCTGTGGATGCCCCATCCCTGGAGGTGTTCAAGGCCAGGCTGGATGGGGCCTTGGCCAACCTGATCTAGTGGGTGGCATCCCTGCCTATGGCGGGGGTTGGATGAACTGGATGTTAGGGTTGGGGGAACTGGATGACCTTTTCTGTCCCTTCCAACCCAAACCATTCCGTGATTCTAGAGGGAAGTTGGGCTGAGATTCCAAATAAGAAGTTTGGAAGATCGATCAACTTCTGTCCCCTTTAGAGACTCACTGGAATACCAAATCATTTGGTATGCAGAGCTGCAAATAAATTCATTGTCCTCTTGACGTGAAATAGCTGCAGTAACCCCTTCTGACCGGGAGCAGAAGAACCTAGCTCTATAGCTACGAAGTAATTATTTCCTCTCCAAGCTATCTTGCAACGGGATGAGGCACGGTGTGGCATGCAAGAGACAACCCTGTGAATACCCAGAGGAATTGGTAGCTTCGTGAACAAGATGGCAGACTCATGGTCTCTCGAATGGCTATACGTTGTGTTATGTGTGGGTTAGAAATAACCACTACAGGACAGAAGCCATGTAACGTCAACTCATATACAGCTTCGGGCCAGGCTTTCTCCAGCAGGGACGTTGTGCGTGCTCATTAAGGACTCACCTCAAGAGGGATGGTCACCGAAATCACGGTTAGTGAGGTCATCTCGTCATATGCAATGAAGAACCTGCATCAAAAGCAGGCCTGAGCAGTTAAGACTCTGGGGACACAGAAAGGGGATAGCAAAAAAGCCAGCGAGCAGCAGGGAAGCTTCTTTCTTTCTACAGACCCGTGATTTGAGATTCAGACACTGTACTTACGCCCCACACTCTTAGGTTTTAAAAAATTTAAGGAGTGGAGAGCAAAAGGCCTGGAGCACCAAGACCAACGCTGCTTAAGGACTTGCGACAGCTCAAATTAAGTGTCCACGATGTGTCCATGTGCCCATGTCCATGATCAAGATGAGCTGTGAGACACGCACCATGTTTGGAGAGATGAGAACACTGTCACGGAGATGTCACCTTACCCATGCCGTGTGCTGTGCTCAGCTTGAGCAGAAATACTCAACTCTTCGGTGACTTCTTGAAACTTATCCACTTGAAAGGGAGGTTTTTGTGGTGTGAACACCAATGGAAGAGTTCGTTCCATTTTACTGTTAAAGCTTCACCTTCCTCCGATACTCCACACGCCTCCATAACTGAGCAGCTAATGAGTTTGTGGGGCCGGCTACCTACCCAATACCTACTGCTTACGGGAGCCAACCAATTCACTGCCATTTCTAGCAACCGCATTCTGCTTCACCTCTGACGACGCCCTGGGATGACAGCCATTTTTTTTTGGTCGATATTATTGCACAAGTCATTAATTTCCCTTTAAAAATATCGCGCCCGTACGTTCGTTACAGTCAAAGAGCTGAAAGCACGACTGGAAATTTATGGTCTTACCTAATACTATCCAACGTAACAAGCTACTCTGAACACCATGAGGGCTTCAATATTACAAACAGAAAATACGGGGATTGAAACAATTTGTGCTCACGTACAGATGGAAGTTATTATGAACTCTCAGAATTAACACACATTGTTTTGACTTCGGAATGTAACAGCAAAGCAAGTTTCTCCAAATAACTGCTCTTTCGAGCTAGCACTGAGCTGCTTCTAATTCCAGCTGAATTCTCCCGAGTGCAAGATGTGGCTTTCATTGTTATTATCCCGCTGTTTTACAAAACAGTACCACTTTATCTCTAGAAGAGTTTTGATTTCAGTAATTTTAGTTAACATCAACCCAGTCGCACTTCTTCCCCGCTCACATTTCTCCTTGCCCCAAGAACTCCAGGTGAAAGAAAAAAAACACACAAGAAAACTTCTCAGAAGCTTCCCAGTTTCTCAGAAGCTTACACAAATTTTTTCAAGAAGCTATTTAAGTTGATTCAGATTTTTCTGGGCTCTTTGTTTCCCACCCTCGGTGATCAGGACTTTCAGGAAGCATACAAGCACGGTGACGGAGACCTGAGCTCTTCCTTTAACACCCCTCCAGAGCCAGTGGCGTTGCTCCCATCTTCCTCCGATCCTCACCCAGCCGTCAGAGGGAGTCAAGCATCCGATCCAGACTAAATCACGACAGAGCAAATTTGCTTGCAGCACCGGTTCCCTGAATTGAGGCCAACGCTTTGGGGCCTTAAAAGGATTCCCTCAGAGGCTGTGATGGTCTAGAGTCCAGCTCTCACTGTCCATCCAAATCGTCTTTTTACATGTATTCTTTTCACGCTCGCTTGAACTAAGCCTATCTGGAAGCTTTTCTCAAAGCAGCCTTAAGATATTCTCAGAACTATTACATTCAGCCGTTCCAGCCTCCAAAGGAACACAAAGGATTCAAACAATCTCAGGTTCCAGATCAAGTCAGCCCCTGAGCACGGAACTTTTGTGATAGATTTCCATGGTATCCAGCTGCTACGGCAGATTTTTCGCGCTGCTTTCACAGCGCCCTCTTGGCAGAAGTATAAAAACTGCCATGTTTGACCAAGAATATCAAAGCAAAGGTGACTACAACAATTTATGTGGACTTCAGTAACACTTCCCTGATTAAATAAGTAGTAGAATCCCTCCCAGCAAATTCTGATTTACTTTTATTATGTTTTTACATTCAACGGCATACACTCTCAACCCGTAACACGTGAACCACTGGTGTTGTACAAACTACTTCAAATAGTTTGGCCACTATAGCTTGTACCAGCACCAGTGACCCTGTGCAAGCTTGGAAACTTTTAAAATAAGAAGTACATACTTCAATAAAGCCTTCGTTTACTTTTATGAGTTGAAAAACATGCCAATGATTTTGGAAATCAACTGCAAGGACTTGGAAGGCAACAGGCATGAGTGACCATGAGTTCAACAGCTCACAGTCCTTTGGAAAAGGGAAAGAACGAAAACAGGATGACTGATTTCTGTCGGTCAGCGGTAACATCTCTGAGGAGACGAGTCAAAAAGAAAAGAAAACAGATGAAGTGACGTGGTGACAGTTCCGATTTAAAAAAAAAGGGAAGAGACACTACAGGCACAAGTGCCAACTAACCCAGACCGCAAGAAATAGAAAGACTACCAGCTTGTGCTCAATTAATAGTTTGTCATTTCAATTAAGTAATGAAACGATATTTGCATCATACAACTGAACAGCAAACTCGCAGAATCACAAGGGGAAAAGCCAGAAGAGGATGGAAAGCAAAGCAAGCAGCATCACAACTAATAAGCAATAGCACGAACTGATGTATTTACACAAGTAAATTAAGGACAGCACTGATTTGGTACTAATGCAGAGAGAAAGCTATCAAAGCATTTGGAGGAAAGCGAGTATTAATCCCTTCTTTTGCTCTAGTTTTCCCAAGAAAGTCAAGTGTGAACAGCTGGCTGCCATTATTAATGCCAGCAACAAAGAGTCACAGTCTAAGTTATATTAACAGCTTGGTTAAGTGAATTTCCAAGATTAGCACGACTTGATTAACTTCATCTTAAGACATTTTAGCCTTTAAGTAACTTCAGAGCCATTGGAGGTTATCTTCCAAAATACACTAAGCGCGGGCAAAATACCAGAAGTCTGGAAAATGGTAAATGCAACCCAAGCTTAAAAAACAAACCGAACGGTATAACCCAAAAGCGTTTCTCTAATTCGGGTGCAGAACAGGAAAGAAGTGATGGAAAAGAGAACTGGGAAGGAAAAAAAAAAAACAACAGAAATTCAGTATAAAAAAAACGCAATGGATTTTTCACGAATAAAACTGTCAAACCAATCAGAGCAGCTGACCCTGCCCTAGGGTTGGGCAACAGCCTGAACAGCCTCTACAGGTCCCTCTGAGACCAGCCTTTGGGCCATTTTCTGAATTCCATACCGAATGTGCGGGCAGCAGCTATCAGTGCTTCTTGAATAAAAGTCCGTAAACTTGTAAAAGTTAAATAAAAAACTCATTCATCTGCCAAAGCAAAGGATGATTTTTAAAAGACGTAAGAACAAGTGAGGACGATTAGAGGACTTTTAAAAATTCAAGAGTCATACATTGGCAAGACTTCTCTTATCAAATAAGTATAGAGGTAGAAGGTTAGTTAATAAAGCAAAATTAAGTGACACAGTAATGAGATGAGTTGAGCATAATGGAAATAACAGAAACCACTCACAATTTTCCAAACATGGCGTGTATGCTCAGTGTATTTACTATTTGAAAAGGAAAAACTTGTTATTAGCTGTCAAGCCCTTCTTTAAGCAGCATAGGAGAAAGTCTTAGCACAAAAATAAGGCAAGTGAAGCCTGTGATTTGGAGAACACCTCCCAATAGTTCACAGTTGATCACCGTAGAAAATAGCATCACCAGACAGCAGATGCACACTGTTGCCACACTGACGCTAAGCAGATTGTAGGTATTAAAAAAATAAAATCTTAGGGTACCAACCTGTGCTATATTTTTGTTGAGAAGATACACTCCATATTCAAACTGAAGCTTCTCCCCTCCTTTTGGATATAAAGGAAATCTGATGGGGGAAAAAAAAAAAAAAGCATTAAAGGTGAAGTTATTCAGATGCTTAAATGAACTTGAAAAAGGCACAAATTCCACGACTGAAAAGGTAAAGATTTAAAGTACTTCCCCTGTCCACGAACCCCCTCCAGAGGAAGTTATCAGGAGCCCTCTGCAACTCCATTCAGCCTTTTAAAAACTGATGTCAAAATTCAGCTAACAAATTGCGTTTTCTGAAGTATTTCAGGTTTTCAGAAGATGCTTTATGACCCTGCCAGTGCTGCAACATTCCCCTCAGTAAATGAAGCATGATTTGAGGAGCACGCAGCATAAGATCAGATTCTACCTCACTCCTTTGTATTCTACCTTTTGCATTTGGTTAGCCTGCCTCCTAATAAAATCCTTTTAAGAAAAAAGGTGTTCTCTTTTTGACTAAGTTGTTATTTTGTGATTGAAAGAGTACAAATCTCTTTAGAGACCCTTGCAGGCCCGTTTACCAACACACGGAATGAACAATGACATGGTACAAACCATTCTTCATCTTAGCGTGCTCTCCATCCCACTTAAACCTCGTGTAAAACCCTTCAGGTCCCTCGGACGTCTGCCCCAGGAACCTTCTTCCCCATCCTGTTGGGAAAACCTTTCCAACAAGCTTCACACAGCTAAGGCTCAATACAATTACAGCCTCATAGCTCACACAACCCGTGCAAATAGATTCCTAATGCTTAATTCTGTTCTAATAAACCATGGCTCTTAGTATCGACGTGTAGCTAACAGTTTATGGGAAGAACCACAACTTATTGTGGTCTCAACTGCTGCAGGAAACCAGAGACCCACCACTGTAGACCCTAAAGCATCTTTGACCTTCTCTACTGAGGCATATAATTTTATGCGCACGGAATATTTGCTTAAGTGAAGCAGTTCAAACACTTTTAATACTCGTAAGCTACGTTTCTGAGGACTGTCTTTTGACTCTTCCTTACCACGAGAGGTTGAGGTCACCGTGGTCAACCTGGTAATTTCAGTAGGATCTGTAACTTACGTTTATGGGAGCTACGCCGTGAAACCAACTTTTGTCTTTCTAAAGAACCCGGCGTTCTGCAGCCCCTAATCAAGATGCTGAGGATATTATCTGCACTAAACCCACATTACATCAGAAAGCAAAGTCCCTCTCAAATTTAAGATAACAAATACAGGAGATCGGTATCTACCAGAAACAACACACGCTCCGGAGGGGTGATTACGCAAAGTGTATTTTCACATCAATCAAATAGAAAAACCTTTACTGCAGCCCCACAGTAGAGTACATTTGCAGCGTTTAAGGAGAATTATATAGCACCATTAAAGCGAAAGGTTAACGGGTCACGATCGCAGCAGATCAAATATTAAGATGTCAGCTTCAAGTTTTATGCTACTTTCAAACTCGCTAGGTCACTTGAAGTTGAGGAATATAAAAATCACCTTGAACAGCAGACATCCAGCTCACCTTGCTTAATAGATCTATAAATCCAGCCGGTTCCCCACGCAAGGGAACAAAACCTTTGAAATGACCACATGCTACAACGATTCCACCGCGCGGTATCCAAAGTGTAAAATACAAATCAGAAGGAATTCGGTTCAGTCTCTACAATTACACTTATCCAGACGGATCAAGATTTAGATTTAAAGGAAGCCTTTACAATTAACGGTATAAAACCCACTCAAGCTTGGCCATAAAAGCGCCATTAGGAACACAAACCCTGTTTTGGTATAAGATAGTATTTCATCAAGTCACTAGTAATGGGAACCACGTATTCTATTACTAGACACAGAGCCCTTTGATACGTGCAGCAGAGAGAAGAGGATACAACTTTTACGGTGCTCGCTACCATCTCAGAGAGCTGAAACGGTGAAGATTGAGCTTTTTGAGCCTTTTCTGTTTATCAGGTTGGTCTTGGTGCGTTTTTTCTTCTCCTTTTTGTTAATATTCACATGTCTAACTTCCATTAATTAATCTTGAAAGAATCTAAACTACATACATCCTCACGTCAGCTTTTATAACACAGTAAGTTACATGAAAGCCTCGAAAAATGTCAGTGGATGTCTTGGCGTATGCACGCTTATGACATACAGAAAAACATTACCGACTTTGATGTTCCTTTCTTTGTGTGTTATCTTGCTTGCCCATTAGGGCTGGTCACAAGCAATAAACTTAAGGGAGAGGAACCACGACATTTTACACAGTGCTTCACTGAGCATAATTGAATACAACTTTAACTCTTGGCTCCCTACGTGAAATTGTTGCTTCTTAGAAAAGCATGACTGTAAGCTAAATCTCTTCCTTTGGCACGCTGCGTGAGGTTTTAGTTATGCTTGTTCAAAAGTTACAGTTGAAAATGACTCTTTTAGTAGCTTTATAATCACAAAGCACTCAATAAAATGCAGAAAGGCACCTGCCTGCCCATTCCCCTCCAGCATCTGCCTTCCTGGGCTCCATCCCTGCTGCTACGTCTGATGGGGGTGGGAGGGAAATCATTAAGCTCCTTTAAACCAGAACATACCTGAGAATAAGTGTGATGTATTCACTGGAAAGAACAAAAATCAAGCCACAAATATCTGTTGTGTTATCACCAGAACAGACTGTCTGAGAGCAGTCAGGGTACGTTGTCAGTTTAAAGGTGTTTCTGAAGTTGACAGATCATTCCCTGGCACAAAAGATGCATTTTTCCTCCTTCTGTCTTTAGGCCCTTCTCAATCATCTTCTGAAAGGTGATGGAAGAGGTTCAGAAGAAAGCAGATGTCACTCCCATCTTCAAGAAGGACCATCCAGGAAGCTCACCCTGAGCCCTGGGAAGGTGATGGAGTCAATTCCCCTACGCCGCTTCCAATCATGCTATGAACAAGAAATTTCTGGGAGCAGACACCACAAATTCACAAAGGGTAAGTGATGCTTAACCAACCTGTCTCAGTGAGTTACGGGAGAGCAGTGGGTGTTGCTTTTCCTCTGCGTCGGTGATGTTTTTGACACAGCCTCATCCCAGGCAAAGCGATGAAGTACAGGCTAGATAAGGAGGCAGTGAGACAGATTGGCAGCTGGCTCTGCTGCCAGGCTGAAAGGGTTGTGGCCAGCAGCGTGGGTCCAGTTGAAGGCCAGTCACTAGATGAGTAACGCAGCGGCTGATACAGGGGTCAATCCTGTTAAATACCTTCAGTTGTGACCCAGGTGATAGGGCAAGGAAGCATCCTCAGCACATCTGCAGCTGATAGAGAATTGGGAAGAGTGACTGACAGATGGAGAAATAGGCAGACGACAATCCCATGGAGCTCAGGAAGGGGAAACACCAAGTTCTGCAGCTGGGGAGGAACAAGCCCAGGCACCAGTACAGCCTGGGTGGGAACTGACCCACTGGAAAGCTGCTTGGCAGAAAAGAAGCCGGGGTCCTGGTGGACACCCAGCGAAACAGCAGCCAGCAATGGGCCCTTGTGAGATCCAGCAGCATCTTGGGCTGCATCAGGAAGAGCATCAGCAGGGAGGTGATCCCTCCCCTGGGACATCCTCAGTCTCTCAGTGTTGAGGAGGCCACATCTGGAGTGCAGGGTCCAGTCCTGGATTCCCAACACCAGACAGATGTGGGCATACTGGAGACTCCAGCAAAGGGGCACAGAGATGATTATGGTGTCCATGGCCTTACCTTGAATGCCTCGTGCAAGTCTTGATCACTCTGGGTAAGAAACAAAGAGCCCAGAAAAACTTGTATCAACTTAAATAGTTTCTCAGAAGGATCTGTGCAAGCCTCCCTGGTTGAATCTAAAAGAAAACCTACTCTGAGGATGGTGAAACACTGCAAGAGGCTGCCAGGACAGGCTCCATAGTCTCCATCCTTGGGCTTATTCAAAACCGACTGCACATGGTCCCAAGGACCAGAAAGGCTGGGAACGAGATCCCCAGAGGTCCCTTCCTGCTTCAGCTCCTCTGTGATCCTCTCATTCTTTCCTAGCAAAGCCACCATGAAAGCACAGGCAGAAGTTATGGACAAAACTGCTTCTGCTCTTCGCAGTTCGCTCTTTACACTGGTGAAGTGTTGTTAATATTTATCCTAGGACTATGGAATATTACCTTCCACTGGTGCACAGAGTTCATAGAACAGCCCGAATACAACCTGAGTTTACGGTAGATGTTCTGTATCTGTATCTAAAGAGCACGTTACTGCCATATGTCAGCTGAACAATAACAGTAGCTCGTAAATATGATCATAGTTCAAGAGCATTAACTTGATGCAAGGAAATAAAAAGCACAACATTTAGTAAATTAACTTATAACAGGTTAACCCAATTTGGAGTTGTCTCTGTATCCGTTTCCACTGCACTCGGGGCTATTGCTCCACTTCAGACACCTGACATGTAAGACCCTGTGCTGGGGAAAAGCATAAAGTGGTAAAAGAACAAGCTGGCAGGAATGTGGACAGGCAGCTTTGGGACTGAAAATCCTTAGCACAACTGCCAAATTAAAAAATAAAGTCTCACTCTGAATTCAGAAGGCGGAGAACAAAGTAAGAGTGATCCAAACTGCACACAAGACTGAATTTAGCCAGATGGTCAATAAATGCTTTTAAGATCTAAGGTAAAACAAAGAGGATTCTCAATCTTAAAAGCTTACATTTATTCTGGAAGTTTCACGTTTTGCTTATTTAATGCTAAAGGAGTGACAAATGTAATGCTTTTATTCATTCCTTTGAGTCATGTGCTCTCTTTCATAGGACTCACTGGGATACAAGTCAGATGACCAGCGCTACCCAGCTGCACCACGCTGCAGGAACGGAAGCAAATCCATAATAAATTGCCAAACACAGATGCATTACATTTTTAGACACATAGCTCACCTCCCCTTTCACGGCACGTTGCTTTGGACAAATGTTTTATTGTGCTGTCACAAGTACAAGAATGACAGAACAGCTTCTCCCACGGTGAACTAGAACGTTATGCTTACAGCCACAAAGAACACTCGAGGCTTACACCAACACTGATGTGTCCAAGATCCAAAGCTTTCCCAGATTCTCAAGAAGAGCTTTTGGTTCTCATTTATCCTGGGAGCCAGTAAAAAAATAAATTCACAGAGGCAGCTACAAGGCATTTTTAGTTCTGACTAATTCGTTTTAGCAGAGCTTGGGACAGAGATGGCAACTGACCTACTTCCACCTTACCTCTCCCATCAATTTGGGGGGCTTGGGGGATTCCCAAGGATAATTAGCAGCTCGTCTCCACCTGGAATCTTAATGCCAACAAGTCAGTATCAACTGCTTTACTTCAACCCATCCCCTATAAATTGTTGTCACGCTCCCTAAGCGGACATGAGCTGCTGGATAAAGAACACTTCCACTTAAATCTGGTCCTAGGAGGACTGGCACAGAAGTCAGAAGGGAGCTGGCTACAAACAGCTCTTCAGCGAAGAGCTCTCCTTCTCCTCTCCAAAGGCACCTAAAATTCAAAGTGCTTATTATTCTTAGCACTGAAGTCTTCTGTGCAACGCTGGATTCTGCTAGCTGCTGAGCAGTTCTAAGGACAA
Organism: Oxyura jamaicensis; assembly: GCF_011077185.1. Lineage (NCBI taxonomy): Eukaryota > Metazoa > Chordata > Aves > Anseriformes > Anatidae > Oxyura > Oxyura jamaicensis. Next base: position 202,218,350 of record NC_048893.1, read on the forward strand.
GAATCGATGAGTTTTTGAAGCACAGGGCAAATCAGGTCCAGTCTATTTACACATAGAGAGGCTTTGCTGATGGGCAAAGGGTAAGCAAGCCCAAAGACAAGGCCAAGTTCTGCTGATCTACATGACCAAAGACATCTACTTGTAAGAAACTGAAGTGAGACTGACAAATCAAAGCTTGCACTCAAGGATCAGAACAGATTAGAGCAAGCCTACAAGGAAGACGCTAATTTCCTTGTAAACTGCCCACGCGAACAGGGCTGGGAAAGGAAGAAATCGCAGCTACAAGAGTGGTTCAGAGAAGCGCCAGTACTGGTATTATTCTACACTGTAGACTCCACGTGAAAGTTTCTAGAGTACTAAGCCTCATTAAACCCTCCCAAAAGAGCTGTGAAAAGGAAAAAGTGAGGCCAAGGCTACGTGCTTTGTTCACAGCAACTCTGTTGTGGGAAAAGTAACCACAAGGCAGTCTTTTAAATAAAAACGGGCTGAAAGTCTACTCTTTCTCCAAGTCAAAGCGACAAAACCAGCACCCCACCATCACGGACAGACGTAATTTTGAATCCTTCAAAGGTCCTGCAACACCTCATAAGCTTTAAAAGAAGCAGATATTGAATATTTGCATAAAGAAATGCCATTATAAGGGGTATTAAGCTTTTAAGTACCCAGCTCCAGCTACACCAATTAACAGGACTCTTGGAAGCCACTAGTTTGGAGTGTTTGGAGTTGGTCTTCGTGCTAATGAGACTTTGTCTAACGTGGTATTTAGTCAAGAAGTTTACATCTTCACCAGCATGCAGCTACACCTCCTAGAAACCGAAGTGAGAAGTACAGTCTTACACAGTAAATCACATTTTTTAAAGGTTACAGAGAATGCAGACAGGGTTCTAAATTGTCACCTCTCATTTAGAAGTCTTCCTATTTAAAAAGAAATTCAATATCTGCATTTCCAGTCAACGTGGAAAACTAAGGGTGGCTGGTTGCCACTATTTCCATTCCAGCTGAATCATTAAGATGGAAACAGCTAAACAGAAATATCCGCGTAAAACCAAGGCAGATTTCAGTCTCTGGTTAAAACTGTAGTATTTGTATCTAAAACCATTTGGGTTCTGGTTCAGGGTGGGGAGATGGGAGTTTCCATGAACACCTTTGCCAGCTGCACCTGTCCAGGGGCCTGAAGCTGTCTCTACACCATCCCTGCAGTCCAAAAGCTGCAGAGTGCCCCACGAGAGCACCAGCCTTCACTCCATACTGCTGAAACCACCTGTTCATCACAGAGAAAAGGGCATCACCTTTTAACCATAAAGCAAAAAGTACAGAAAAATCCTCACCTAATGGCTCCAAGGTTCAACCCAGCTTCCTTCTAAATAAACTTCATCCCTCCTTGGGGTAGGAGGATTGCTTAAATCACTTTCCAGCATTCGGTTCAGCCTTATTTCTACGAATCGAGGTATGATGGGGACAACCAGGATTTGGTGTTGCTAAAAGAAAAGCTTCTTGCAAGGATCTTCTCTCTCCTATTTACATTTCAAGATGAGATGCCTACCGTTTGGATTCTTTTTTTTCCCTCTTTTAAACTTATTTTTTAATAAGATTTCTTTTTAACCTCATGCCATCTCTTATCTTTGGGTGTATGGACTAAAAGCATCACTTTTGTTAAAACAGAGTGGGCAGAAGCTTTGCTGCTATAGCATCTCCAGCCCACTGCTCATGAACACTGATGTATTTAAAATTAAAAAACAACTATAAAAAAAGGTGAAGATTGCTTATGTCACACATTGATTCAGGAAAAACTAGAGGTTTATTTAAAGCTAAAATTCTGGTTAGCCAAATTTGAGTATTTTAGGCATTAGGATTTTTTTTTTAAACTCATAAGCAAACTGTCCTGGTTATTCTAACCACTAAGAGCTGCCTTTTTCAGTCGTTCTCAGACAAATACTTATCAACCACCAAGATCACATTCAATTTTATATCCTCGTATGTGTTACTGAGCTAATCTTTAGCTGTTCTACATCGCAGCCTCCGTTTTCGATGAACTTGCAGTAAATCACCACGGGACTCTTGCTTCAGTCAGATGTTAGCTGTTAGGAAAGCTGAAAGAATCCTTCTTCCATATATTTATTTCAGACCTCAAGTATCTCATGAATTCAAGCCCATTTTCAGTTGTGTTCTGTGATTTATGACCTCCTCTATACCCCCCCCCCCCAAAAAAAAATCACATATGTACCAGTATATTGGTGGCCAATTTTATTGTCCGGAACCGCCTGTCTTTAATACAAACTATTTTTAGAGTTTAAGAAATTGCTTCATTTAACTGCTTTCACCTGCTTCTACTTCGGCATTATACCATGTGTTTTAGATCTTTTATTCTCTTCTGTTCAGTCATTTTGCCATATCCCAAATTATATTTAAAGTCTCTAAATTTAATCTCTACTTCAGAAAGCTCTTTGGGGAAGAAATCAGTAAAATAAAGATTTTACACGTCCCATCTAACAGTTTTCCACAGGCTGCAGCATGGCACAATTTATGTATACATCCCATTTGGCAAATCTGGGTGAAATCTCAAACTAGTTTGGAATTGTGTTAAATGACATTAATTTCAGAATGATGTAAAAGATCGAGGACCAATATTTTAGCTTTGCAATGTGAAGAAATATCGGCGTGTTTTAAGAAACTGAACAAATGCCCTCACTGAAAGCTTACCTCAAAATAAGGACTAAGAGGAGCCTGTTGTTGGAGACACGACACGCTTAAAAGCAAAGTATGTAGTTTAAGATAGGAAATGACATTTTAACACGTAGAAAAATACTAATTACATTGCATAGGAAGCATTTATTTACCCATTAGTTAACTGAAGATCAGAAAACTGGTCCAACAACTAGGTGAAGCCAATGCCAGTGTATTTTCACCTCACCGTATTTGCTGCACTTTGACTACATCCTGCCCAAGTGCATCCACTGAATTTGGGACAGATCACAAACCTGAGGTGGCTCCATTCCCTTCACTTCTTATTTTTGAGGACAGTAAGCAGAACGGCTGCAGTAGAGCTGGAAGAACACAGCTAAAACCCAATTATTCACTATTATACAGATAAAGAACTGCTGTAATTTCTCTAACAGTCCCTGGGGTGATAGCAGAGAGTCATCCATCAGATCTAGGGAACAACTGTGCCTCACACACACTACCAAAAAAACAGGACAGTTCAGAAAATGATGAATTTCCAGCTTAAGCCCATGGACAGGATACCCTATATGAGGATAGAACTAAATAGCCCAGTCCAACTAAGATAGTGGCCTGAAAGAGCCACAAGTTCTTGCATGATATGGCTGAAGTATGAGGCATGTACAAGAACAAGGTATGAGTACTTACTGAAGTTTAACTTTCAACTTCAGCCCCTTCTGGGGGGCTTGAGGGGCAGGAAGGCGAGGAAGGAGTAGTGTTTTCCCTCCAACCTAACCACATCCTGTTTGCTCACTGTAAAGGAATGTTGTATCTAGAAGAGAAAGCTTGAGTCGTGTAAAAGTGCTAGGGTCTCTCTCAACCAGAATAAAGCAAACCTTGAGAGCCTTTAAGTGAGGAGGGCAACCATTGCACAGACATCTCACTCAAAACCACTATTCCCCAGGACGTTTCAGATCAAATATTAGGAAAGCAGGCCTCTAACGAGCCACAGCCACCAAAATACCCAGCACTTCAACTCATCATCGCTCCAGCAGATGACCACAGCACAAGAAGCGTTGGGTTGTACTGGGTCTGGCTGGGATGTTAACTTTCCCTGCAGCAGCCCATACAGTGCTGCGCTCTGCACTTGGAGCTAGAACAGCAGTGGGATCACACCGGTGTTGTGTCTGCTGCTGAGAAGTGCTGGCACAGCATCAGGACTCTCTCTGACCCTCCTAGGGGGTGGGCAAAAAGTGAGAAAGAAACATCAGCAGGGCAGCTGACCTCAACCAACCAAAGGGATATTCCATACCATGTGGGGTCACACCCAGCAATAAAAGGTGGAAAAAGGAAGAAGAGGGGAGGGGTGGGCTCTCGTGAAAACGTCTGTCCTCCTCCCAAACACCAGCTACGTGCGTTGAGGCCCTGCTTCAAGGATGTGGTCAAGCATCGCTCATTTGTGGGAAGTAGAGAGTAATTTCTTTCCTCTGCACTTCCATACAGCCTTTACTTGTTTTTAGTTATTCCCTTTCCCCCTCCCTCTTCCCCTTTCCCCTTTTTCCCTTTAGTTGAATTGTTTAATTAATAATAATATTTCCTTAATAATATATATATATTTCTTTTCTCTTTAATTAAATCTTCCTTATCTCAACCCGTGAGTTGTTCTTTCCTTTACTTCTTCCCCTCCTTATCTGAGGAGGGGGAGTGAGAGAGCGGTGGTGGTGTTCAGCTGCCTAGCACGGTAAAACCACCACATGGGTGCAGCTTCAAAACCTGTTTCCTTTTCAGCTAAGCTACGCCGAGGATTTATCAGCTTCAGAGCAGAGGCTGGCACAGGTCTGAAGTAACGTGCCCAAGCAGCTGGTCTTTGTTGGAAGGAACACAACTAAAACACCACGGAACCAACCTGCCTTCACCACCAGACTCCTCAACTAGAGACGCAGCAGAGAGCGCTGTGGATCCTCTTCACATCAAGCCACCAGTCGATGGCGGGGGCCACAAACAGCCTGCAAGGAGCAGCTCACTAGTCTGCCAGCAAACAGCCCGACTGGAGAAGTTTTAAATGAAAAAGTAAGATCCCCACCTGGTGAGTAAAACTGAAAGTCAAATGAAATGGCAGTAAAAAAAAAAAAAGATGACAAGTGTACACTTTGCTTTGTTAGAGATGAGATTAAGACATGAATATGAATCACAAGAGAATTCAGATTTGATTACTCCATGGTTTTTAGTCTCTACATGAGAGAAAACAAATACTTGTAAAACAAACTTGATGACAAAAATACAGACTGCCAAGGGAAAAAAGCATATCCTCATTCAAACTTTACACAATACAAAGATAATTAGTTTACTGGGAAAGGAAAACATATTGGCAGTTTAACTGTATGAAGCGTATTTTCAAAATGCCTATCTGAGTAGCTCAACAATACGATAATCAAAAGCAGAAGCACTGCCATCTTTCCATTAAGAAGTGTAACTGTCGTGACCTTGCTCTTGGAGAACGTACAATAGCTTCAATATGTACAGGCTGTACACAGGAAAAAGCAAAGACCCAGATTATGGAAGTCAAGCAGTCGTTGATAAGAGTCAGCGATTTATCAAAGTAAAAGGGTATCGTTCTCCTGGTTCAGCAAACAGCACTTTCACACACCTAAAAAGCACAGCCAGCAATCCACAGAACTAGCAATGCTGATGGCTTTTTGTTGATTGTGCATATCCCTGACACACTACAGCTTGAATTCAAGGCTTGCTGCATGCTCCGTGATGGATGTCACACCGCGAGGACTATCTGTAAGGACAGAGCAGACAACCCCGCTATCAGGGCTTTAAATCTCCCTGCCACCGAAGGATCATTTTTAACGAGAGGACACTTTAAGCAGGTCAAGTCCCTGCTCCTTAAAAAATGAAGTAATGTTTTGAAAAATAATCTCAGCAGGAGGAGTTCCAATGGGAGTAAGCTCAGACCACTATGTCTTCACGAAAACATTTCTCAGCTGGAGATGTCCAGGGTCAGCGGTCTCATCCTACTGCAGTAAACAAAGTCAGCTTTCTCAGACTGGCCAGAAGCACGCAAAAGCTGTCGCTCCCAGAGCCGGTGTTAATATTATCCATGTTTACTAAGGAGCACTCGATCTAATTTCTAATCTATGCACCTTAGTAAGCGCTGACCCAATGAAGGCAAAAGCGTTATTTTGGGGATCGAGAATAAAATAACCCTGCGTTCTAACTAAATATCCCCAAGAATGTGGAACGCAAAAATACAGTTCAAGATAAGTTCATGGCAAAAAGCATTCTTTGAGCAATAGTCAAACGCTTAACACACACTCAATCTACCACAAAGAATCAGCTCTGCTTTGACAGCTCTTAGGTTTCTCAACAAACCGTCCCCCTCCATCTGATTTGTTTGCCAAGATTTCTTCCCAAAGCTGCCATTTTATTATCTCGGCTGAAGCACCAAAGATGATTAAAGATTTCTGTGTCGAGTTGGAAGATGTCAGCATCAGTGAAAAGTTATCCTTCACTCGCTTGCGTCCTGACTTTTCAGACTGCTGTGTTGCAAATGGCTTATCTGCTACCGGACCCAAGGCAATAACCACCTCCTCTGACTTTCAGCTTTCACATTCTTAGAAAGAGGAGCGAGACCACAGAAGCAAGGACCGTGTTTAGACCGAGCTCATTCAACAAGTGGTTTCCAAACGCTCCAAGAATTATCCACACACCTGCTCAGCTTTTCTCCTCTTACTTCCAGATCCAGCTTTTCACACGGAAGCGAAAGGCACCGCAGTTCATCGAGATGGGGAATTTGGAAGCAATCTCATAGCAGAGCTGGTTTGGATGTAAGTTTTGCTTTACTCAGGTCCAGGCAGAGCATTTTTTTTGTTTCAGAACTTGAGCTGGCAATAACTGGGACTGCTTGAGTCAGCTCTGCGTGAACCACACGCACAAAACTGGAAGCTTGCTTTTTTAGTGCAAATGCATATGCCTTAAACATAACCCCAGCCCACTGAATGAACTGCTTACACACGTGCAGATTAGAAGTGCACTTGGCCCGACTACTCCAACTTCTCCACTTCTCTCAAGTTTGGCCTCTTCAACCAATTAAGAGCACCTCAAACTAGGCTAAACCAACCTGCTGGTTCGAATTCAAGGCTCAATCAACAAGCCATGCAAGTATGTTAACGTTCACCACACACCGTAGGCAGGGCTGCAAGTCCCTCGGCCAAGCACTCCTGTGTGTCAGCTTTAGCTATAAATAAACTGTCTTAGGAAAAACTCACTCATAACTTTACATCCTTGAGGAGTCCAGAAGCATTCTGAAGATCTGACAAGGTCACCTGCATTTCCTGTCTGCTGCGGGTCTTCTGTTGCTACAAGACTGCCTCAGCCTGGTGAAAGATGACCTGGTTTTAATTATTCAGACATTTGCCACTTACCAAACGGGCTGCAGCAATGAAATAAAACCAGGCTTTAAGCCTTTGGCAGCCACAGAGTTGCAGCAAAATTAAAGTATATGTAATAACGTAAGAGGTTGGGTGCATTCAGATGTTGTTTCCAGATCAAGTCAGGTGCCAGCAGTGCTCCACGATCCTGGCTCAGCTACTTCTGCAATACCCACCAAAACATCACGATAAAAACTACTAATTATAATCTTCTGGCACACCAAGTTCACTATAATAATGAAGCTGACCTCCAGAAAAGAAAAAGAGACTACTTAGGGGGCACGACCCATCATCACAGAAATACCCAGAAAGCTTCTTCAGGATCATACCTATCACTTCAAGCAGCAAACAGGGCATACAGCTTTAATCCTAATTTCTCTAAGAACCCCGTAACACAATGCTAGACAGATGTTCCCTATGTTTAACGACAACAAAAAGAGTTTAGGGAGGACAAGAATTAGCATAATTAAAAATAGGCAGAGAACAGACGTAATTCCAAAGAGGCATGGCAGCGGACATCCACGAGACAACCTACCATTCCTATTGTGCCATCCCCACTCTTATGCTATAGAGTTATTTCATCAAAAATGAAGAACGCTCACGATCTGCATAGATTTGCTTCAAAATAAGTACTTCAGTTGCTGCTCGATGATGCAGAAATTACAACAGTTAGTGTCTTCCTGGGCAAACAGCCTTAACTGTTCTCATTATTCAGTCCTTCTGAATCTTGATTTTAGTCACAAGACAGTACTGACCGTCAAAGCTGTCTACTTGAGCTCTTCAGTGCTCCCAGGAGCCAAACCCCAGGTAACAGGCAGTATGCTCAGCTTCGTTCCTCCTTAAGCTGCTTCCCGTAACTGCTTGGTTCCTGAGGTAGCCTTTGAATGCAGCATCAGAGCTGCTTGCGTACACACATCTTACAGAGGAGAGTCCTTGAAAATCTTTTCAAAGATTCAGTAGGAATGGAAGTGTAAAAATACAACAGAAATAATTGCTCTGAAGATGCATTTCACTTGCCCAGACACACACAAGCTGAAGGAAAGGTGATTAAACTCTGAAGAGCAGGGCTTTTCCTCGGTAAGCATACGTACCTCCAAGCTGTCTAATGTGGTTTGATGAAACGAGTATTCTACTCTTAAATCTTCAGCTGGCAGGTTGTACAAGAGTCACGTGAAATTTCAATTATAAAATAACGAAATCAAGGAGCTGTGAGGCAGTGTGAAAGCTAAAAAAACTCCCGAATAGATGACATAAACGTATGTCTGTACTCACTTTAAAATGAACCAGGAGACTGATACCGTCTAGAAAGATTCAGTAGCTCCCAGCCTGCAAAATGCAGACACCTACCTTGTAAGATTTCAGCTTGTATCGCTAGAAGAGACCTGAGGGAACGCTACCTAAAAACCTTATGACAAAGGCAGCAACGACAACGTAGAGAAGTCTTGCCCCAGACATATCACCCCCTTTTTTTTTTTGAATTGGAAACTATGCTTTATTTAAAAATCTGGGAGCAGACTAGCAGAAGCTTTTTTTAAATGCAGGACTTGACAGACAGCATCGGAACATGTCACAAATAGTTTAACTTCCGCATTCTTGCCATGTTTATGAGAACACGAAGTGCTATGTTCCTATTCTGCAAGAACAGGACCAAGGAATTGAGGTAAGGTATTAAGCATGTTTGTTTGTCACTGGGGGAAGGAACATGCTGCTCTGCTAACTAGCTTCAATTCAGGAGTTCTGTATCTATCATTTCCTTTGAAATCTTTCAGAATCCAGAACTTCTGGGAAGGGTACTCCTTCCTCTTAGACATTTGATGTTCCCTGAAGGTTTTCAAAGAGACCACTAAAGAAACATGAGCTGTTCACTGAAAGTTGTATTCTTTCCTTACCTTGGTTCAGGAAGTCATAAAAGCAGGTTTATGGGAGAAAACTTACAGCATTTTAGTAGTATCAAAATAAGTTAATGGAATACAGAGAAAACAACTACCAAATATGTTATAAATACTAATATCTCTACAAGACTGTACGCCACTGGCATGTATTCCCTATCTCGTTCCACCATCAGCAATGGGGCCAGATGCAAGAGAAATTTTTCACCACAGCCTCCTACCTTTGTACATTCTTGAGTACCAATCTAACAGTAACGGCAGCACCCAGAACTGAAGACTTTGAGAAGAATCTTGTGACTTCAGTGGCCTGGTTCATTCAGGCAAACAGATCTGAAGTGGGTAAAATACTCCCCAAATGCAACTTACATTCTCTGAGAGCTCTCAAAATGCTTGAGCAGCTTGTTAGGAAGACTTTAAAAAAAGCTGATGCAGAAAGTTGAAAGATGCGTGAAGTAATACACTCCTAATATAGTGTAACATTAAAAACAAACACATGTGCTTATGAAATCTCTCTGGAATGAGAACATCAGCTATTCCCCCCTGTGCCCAGTTTTTAAAAGCTCTTAATAAGAATTCAGGGCAACCCTGAAATCCAAAAAAAAAGTATGAAGCCAAATCAGACGCTTAATCTAGTAATAATTACGATGCAATGTGTTATAATAAAGACTGAGTACACAGAGAACCTCACTGTAATTACTCAACAGTTTACATTGGAGTTAGAAAAGCTGTTTAAAGACAGGTTACTGAAGAAATTTAATAACGCACGTTAATTGCTATGCTCTATTCAGTTAGGAGCATGTGAGAAACATGAGCTATTAGCTTAGAAAGAAAACTGCAAGGTCAGACATTTGAGGTTTTCTATAGCAACTCAAGTCCTCTGAGAGCTGGCAGAATTGACTCTCCAATAGCTGCGAAGAGAAGATCTCAAGCAGGAGCTAATCCTGAAAAAATCTCGCAGAACACAGGTAAATGGCCCAATAGGGATTAATATACTCAGCTAAACTTTCTCCTTTTCAGAAACTGTTGTGAAATAAAGTATTAAGTCAGGAGGGTTTGGAAGGCTCCAGCCGAAAGGACTAAACCTTCCACTTTGTCTCAGACAACAGGAAATTAGTTTAATCTTTATACTCCCACACACAGGCAGCTCTGCTCCTCAGAAATGCGTTTTCCAGATATAAATGCTCTAGCTTGATACCTGTCGGAAAGCGATGAAGAGGCAAGAGGACGATCATGTGCTTACAGAAGTAAAGCTGAAGCTAAACACGTTAATGTTCTATTAAGTTATTAAAATGGTATCGAAGATTTCTTGGATAACTTGCCCCCAAATGCTTTGCAGAGCTATTACTATAGTCCATATTTTATCACGTCAGAACAGTTAAAGCTCAGCGACAGCTTAACTTGAGGCAAGTTACCTCAGCTGTCCTGCCAAAGGTCAGTGAGCTTCAAAAAGAAATCAGACACTTCCAAGCATCCCAACCCTCCCAGTTATGCACAGTATGAAAAGATCCTTCCACTTCGACTGGGACTTGTAAGAAATGCTGCAAAAAATAAACACTAAAACACTTGGATTTACCCAAGGAGATCAAGAAATTGAGGCAATAGGGACAGCGATTTTCCACAAATTCATTTTCCTCCAGCCATTTCTTTTGCTCATTTTTCCAAATCTTGCAAATGAAAAAACAAACAAGGTTACTGGTGCTGCAAGCCTGACTTTGCAACCGCCCGCAGACACACAGAGGATCGGAGTGGAGCAGCTGCTCTCCCGCAGCTGGTCAGCGCTGCATTCCTTTGAGTTCTGCGGTTGCAGGCTACAAAGCGAAGCTTAACCGGTAATTGCCACTATTTTCATATTTGAGCACACAGGTGCAAAGACAGTGGGAAAACAGGCAAAGTGCCAAAACGCAGGAGGCATTCGGGGAGTGGATTTAAGGACAGCAAGATAGCTTCCTAGCAGCTTAATAACAATAACCCAGTTCCACGTTGAAAGACTGATTACAGACCAGAAGAAAAATTCTTCGTTGAGTATTAAGTTGATTTATTAGTAGGTAACAATTCAAAAGACTCTTTCCTAACTGTTTAGAAGTCCTCCATGCCAAAGACAGCTATTTATTTTGTCATGTATCAAGCAGTACAACAACATTTGCAGCAACTCCCCACTGAAGGCTGCTGCTGGTGTCTGCAGTTCATTCCCATAGCCAGTAGAGAAACACAAAAGGCAAAGTTTTCCAATCAGAAGCCACAACTTACCCACAAGGCGCACTAATTAAGTCTTTCTATCGTTATTAAATGCCTAATCAATAGGATACGCCTGTCAATAGATCTAGAATGACAAAACTGGACTATAATTCGCTCACAGACTCAGCTCCTGTCCCACGCCTACGGAACGCAGTACCAAATAACTTCAAAATCAGCATCCCAGCACAGTACCGAGAATGGTTCAAATTCAGGTGTTTTTTTGTTGATTTGAAGGAAGTACATGAGTGTATCTACGGCGTACTTACTCTCGCTCCTTCTCTGTCAGTTTGTCATTGATGTTATCTTTGATTGTAGACCTGGAGCCCTTGTGGATTATGGGATACCTGAGTGGCACTTGTAAGAAGTAGGATATCATGGAAACCAAGTGAGCGGTGTAGCCCAGGGCAACGGCAATGCTCCCGTCATCTTTTGCTGTCAATAACAACAAAAATCCATTAAATAAATCAGTTGAATCTCCGTGCAGACTGAGCACTTCATGAAGTTATCAGAAGTTATAACATACAAACAGACACAAGTGAAACACGTTTAGACTGCTTTATAATTATTTTCAGTTCACCATTTGCCTCATTAAAGGTAACATAAGATGGCTGATGACGTACCCTCCTTCCAATTTGACACTTCTGAAGCTTAACGTTACTCTTCCCAAAGTTTGGCTGGGTCCGGGAGGGTAAAGAAGAGATGGAAAAAATAGGAAAAAAAATCTCTAGATATAACTCAAACTTTCTGCACTTCTCAATAAGCAGGTGACGTATTACCAGGGTCAGAAAAAAAGCTACATTCCTCTGTAACTTTACTCATTAGAGAGATCAGTTGGAAAGAGACTGACCCCAGGTTCTACACTCTGTTGTCTGGCAGTAAGTCAAAGAAGTTAGATTAAGCCGTTGTTTTAAAGTGTCATTTTTAATGTGACATTTAAGGCTGCAGCCTTAAAGCTTCGCCTGCTGGGAATACACAGGTCTTGAGATTCAAATTACATCCTTTCTAGGATCCAAATACTAGCCATGTAAAGGCTTCTCCTTTCTGGTTCAGTTTTACATTCCCCTCCTCTTTGTAAGTGAGCATACCAATACAAACACCACAACAGACTCATCCCTACAAGGGAGTCCCAGGCAATAAACCAAGGGCACTCTAAGAAAGCTTTTAATGATGCTCAACAACATCCGAAATCACGCAGACTTCTAGAATGAGAGATGATACGTGAATTTCAATATTAAATCCTTTAAAAAAGGATTTTGTTAAACATCCAACTTTTGAAGCAACATTATTTTTGCAAATAAAGCCACTGATACTTGAGATGCCCTTTTTTTTTTTTTTTTAATATTTTCTACTGAGAGTCTGAACTAAGGTACAGCAAGTCTACTGCTGTACCTTAGTAGACTAGGTACTGCTTAGTAGACTTAGGTACTGCTTTTCAAGTATAACTCTGTATTTCACTAATTTGAATGTTTAGTACTTCTTCCCTGTTAAAACACTATTTCCAGAGACTTTGATAAAGAATTAATCATTCTTCTGTAAGGAGTTAATATCAGTAAACTGAAAACAGGCCAAAAGACGCACACCACTGCTTTCTCAGGAATTACAGAACTGAATTCATTCTCACAAGTGCAACCAGGAAAACAAATCAATGTGTTAAACATTATTCCTCCATTATTCTAGCATTCAACATACCCGCTGTTAGTACAAATTAACTCCTCTTGGATGCCTTTAAAGAGTTAGATAATTGATTGAGGTTTTGCCCAAGAAACCATACGACTGGCAGAGTGAACAAGTACTAAGAGCAAGAAATTCCCAAGGGGATTTTAACGAAGTTCCAATTCACATCCGACACCTACAGATGAATGCACGCAGTTACCTGTATGACCCTTACACAGGCAGGCATATGGGTTTGCTTCTGCAAAAAGATGATGTGCAAAGTTACAGTAGAAGCTGACTTGTAAAATCCTGCCACGCCACGGCAGGAATTAGGGTCAGGAAGCTTTAAGTCACATTTATGCAAGATGTTTATTGGGTAAGTTCATCAGCAACCGCAACAAACTAAATGGAGATTTATGCGTGTTGCCTGAGCACTATTTATAGACTGGAACTAGGAAAAATGCATATTTTTTTTTCCCCCTAGAATGACTGAGTTCAGAAGACAGCTCTGGAAATTGCCTATTTCTACCCCTCTGCTCTCAGCAGGATAAGCTACAGCAGGTTGCCAAGGACCGCAAGCTGGGCTCTGAGCATTTCCAAGAAAGGAGGCTCCACCTCCCCTCTGGATAACCTGCCGCAGCGTATCACTCATTCAACTTTGAATACAGAAGTACTCTTTTAAGAGTCAGTTCCTAGCTAGCATGAAGGACGTTTCTAAGAATAAATAATGAGCAAGTTTTCTTCCAGTCCAGACTTTTCCAATCAGAAACGTGGATCCTTAGCCATTACTATCAGTTTACTTCATTCTATCACGTTTAGAAGCAGCGTCAACTGTAAGAACTAAGTTAAGAATATCCAGCTACCTTGAAAGTCTTCAGAATTAGGAAGCTTGACTCCACAAACAAAGTAATCCTTTTGATCATTCTGCAAGTTTAAAATCAACAATGGAAAGTGAGAATGGGACAACAACAGCCAGAAAATAGAAGTCTGTAAAAAAAAAAAACCCAATGACAACAAAGCATCTCGTAAAGAAAAAACTAAATATTCAATGAAACCCAGACAGCCTGAGATAGTGTTTTAGTAACATTTCAAATAAATCAAAAGTAAATGCAACCTTTCTTTTTTAAAGTAAGAGCTTTACCTTAATTCATTGCAGAAAAAGGTTTAGGAGCTCTGTATTTTGACATCTGTTTTTGTGCACTCTACTAAAGTTCAGCTAGGCTACTGTCAAGGTTACTTTACATAATTACATACAAAGTGGCAAGTATCCATTAAATTACAGTTACGTGCATTCTACTCTTAGAGTTGAGGCTATTTGAATGATGCTGGCATAAGTCCTCTCCGTGTGAGGTTTACAACTTAAGGACCAAATCCAAGAAAAAGTTGTAAAAAGCAAAATGAGGGAAAAGTTTGATCCTACAGAAAAGCGAGGTTTGTCCCAGGTGTGAAACGAGCTTCCTGTTTACATCTAGAATACATTTTAGACCATCTGGAACATACCAGATCAATAGGGTAGATGTAAGACAGCTCCGACAGCAACTGCTTGCATCGAATGGTCTGCTGGGCATTTGTCTTCAAAAACAGTTCTCTGCAGGGAAAAGAACCCAAAATCACTTGTTTCTTTGAAAGCTTCAAGTTAAGGTATCAACCCACATCACACCCCTCAAGAAGACAGTTCCACAAGGATAGCTAAAGAGACAAAGCAACAGTTCATTTTCAGTTCTGTCTTATATTACAGGCTTATGGGGACTACAACAATTAACCATTACAAAGCAGTGCTTCACCAAAATAGCCAAAAATAGGAAAAAAAAAAGTTCTATCATAGCCTACAGGTGTACAAGAGCCCATTGCCCTCTCTTCTAGGCTTGCTGCTGTTAATTATCACTTGAGATAACTAGGAACTGTAGCAGTGAGGTCTTAACAGAAGTTTTAGGGCAACAATAAGGAAGAATTTGGTGCAAAAGAAGTCCCTTTAAATGCCTTACTCTCAAACCTGTGTGTTTTTTCTGATTGCAGACTAGTGGGAAAAAAATCGTGGGTCCTGTTACCTCTTAGCAGTGCATTCTTTTCTTAATTCATGCAGAGATTCGTTATGCTCTTGAAGCTTCTGGTATTCAGTCTCAAACGCGTTTTCTATATGAGGAAACAGGAAAAAAACATAATTAGCATCAACTATTTTCTTAAATCTGAAGCTGTAGGAGTAGATACTGCCACAAGCATTGGCACCAACCCGCTGTTTAGTCTCAGGTGCCCATCTGCTCTGACATGCTGCCAAGCTGGGGAACGACAGCGCAGGAGGCACACCTGTCTTTGTGCCCCATGCACCGTTCACCAGCCAAGCACAACCTGTGAAAACTCATTCTCCTTTAACACCCGTTGCCTTCGCGTCCACAGTGGTGTAACTCTGCTAAGGCAGCTCAAGTCCTTGCACTGGCAGAGTTAAGCAAACAACACACACTTCATTTTAGTATCGACTCATTATTTTGGACTCTACTGGGAATTCAGAAAAGTCTTTGGTTGCTGGTGAGCTCCTACCAAGACACAACCTTGTAGGGTTTTACTGTAGGACCCTTTCAGAGTAAAGCAAAATGCCAAAAAGACCAAGCAAATGCTTGCACCTTTCACTTATGTCACAAGCTCTCAAGACTGATTTTTGTCTTCTAACACCTGAAGCAGGATCCTAGTCTAACAGGCACAGTAAAACCCTTTGTGACATTAAAACATGGCTGCATCATGGCACTGTTTGCTGCGTTACAGTGCAACTCTTCCCATTTTCTTCAGAAAATTTCAATTAAGCACAGTTTTAAGGCTGCTATGGACAGGTGTCACGTTAAAAAATTATTTAGAGGCAGAATACAGGAAAGTGCATTCCAGAATTCAGTATAACAGATGGTGAAGAGATTTTATCTGACTGTAAAGTTTATCTAAAGGTAAGCAGAAGCACTTTAAAGCTTAACCAAAAAAAAAAAAACGACAAAACAGCACCTTTACTTTGATCACCATCATCATAATTTAGTGTAGTGGTTTTACGTGGCAAGGTTTTGGCAGCAGGGGGCTGCAGGGGCAACCTCTGTGAGCAGAGCCCAGCAGCTGCCCCATGTCACATCAGAGGCAGCTCCAGTTACTCCAAAAGGGAACTGCCGCTGGCCAGAGCCAAGCCAGTGAGTGATGTTGTGAGTTGTTTGCGCCTCTGTGAGAGAAGATTTAAGGGAAAAAAAATGCTGTGCTGCAGCAGCTGAGAGAGTGAGGAGTGAGAAGCAGCCCTGCAGCCCCCAAGGTGAGTGCAGCAGGAGGGCAGGAGGTGCTCCTGGCACGCAGCAGCAGTTCCCCTGCGGCCAGTGGAGAGGCCCCTGGTGGAGCAGGCTGCGTCCCTGCAGCCCACGGGTCCCACATTGAGCAGATCTCCACGCTGCAGCCCGTGGAGGAGCCCCCGGTGGAGCAGGTGGATGTGGCCTGGAGGAGGCTGCGGCCCATGGAGAGCCCCCGCAGGAGCAGGCCCCGGGCCAGAGCTGCAGCCCGTGGAGAGGAGCCCAGGCGGGAGCAGAGGGCCTGGGGGGAGCTGCTGCCTGTGGGGGACCCGTGCTGGAGCAGTTTGCTCCTGGGGCATGGATCCCGTGGTACGGAGCCATGTGGGAGCAGTTCTTGAACAGGATCCCACAGGCTCAGTTGGGGAAGGACAGCATCCCGTGGGAGGGACCCCATGTGGAGCAGGGGCAAAGAGTGACCTTGAAGGAGTGGCAGAGACAAAGCTTCAGGGACTGACCACAGCCCCCATTCCCCGTCCCCCTGTGCCACTCAGGAGGAAGAGGTGGAAGAGGATGGGTGAGGGGAAGGTATTTTTACTTTGCTTTTAGTTTCTCACTGTTCTAGTCTGCCAGTGATAGGTAATAAATTATTTTAATCTCCCTATACCGAGTCTGTTTTGCCCAAGGCTATAATTGTTGAGTCATCTCCCTGTCCTTATCTCAACCCTCAAGCCCTTTCCATCCTATTTTCTCCCCCTTTCCCTTTGAGGAGGGGGAAGTGAGGGAGCGGTTGTGGTGGAGCTCAGCTGCCAAGCTGGGTAAAACCACCACAGCTAGGCTACTACGCTTCTGATCAATGGATTTTAGACACCTGCAACAGAAGTAGTAACATCTGTACGCTCACCTCGGTCATGCAAAGTATTCTTTTCCTTATGCAACGAGGCTACTTCGTGACCAAGGGCCTTCCTCTGTCTCTCCAGTTCATTACGTAGCACCAGGATCTTCAGCTGTAAACATTCACTCTCCTTTTTCTATCGGAAGAAAAACAGATTAAGTAAAAACAGAAAATATTTTATTCAAGTTTTTCTTCACATAAGTAGTTCTGTAAAAGGGATGATAGGGGGAAAGGGCAAAGTAGGACAAGACTGGCATCTGCCAGACTAAGAAGTGAGACAACAGATTACGAGGGACCCTAATCAGTTTGCTGCTTTGGAAGGAGAAAACCTCGGTTTTGTTCTGGAGTGTTTGTTCATCCTACAGGATACATCTCCTCTCCTGTGCTCCATGATACAGCCTGGCCCAGGGCAGAAATTAAGAGATGGAGGAGATGCAGCAGGAAGTTTCCACAGGACGGGTACGTGGACAGTAACAGCAGAGTGCTAACAGCACAAAAATTCCCTGGCAAAGGGCTTGGTAACAAGAGAGGAGCTGAGCAATGAGGAGCCTGGGCTAAATTGAGATAGGGAGCAGGAAAAATGCTGGATGTTTCTGAGCTGTGCCATTAAATTCTGTTCCCAGCTTCAGAGAGATGAGAAAAGAGGATCCACATGGGAAGAACCCAGAGCAGCGAACAGATTATGGCATTATGCATAGTTACATTAGAAGGATCCCTCCTTTCAAAGTTTCAAGATTCTTTTTCCCCCGTGTCATTTTTTTCTTTGATGCATTTTCATCACTAAGAAGTTACACTTCCAGGAGCACAGCGAAGTAGAGTTTTCTTTTATTAAAGGGTGGGTTGGTTTTCCTGTTTGGTTGTTTTGTGGAGGTGCTGGGGAGAATATAGTTCTTTTTTGACTTTTTTCCCCCTGTTTTCAGTTTGGAATCCTTGTTAAGAATAACTGAAGACAGATTCAAAATGGAAAAAGAGAGCTTGCATCCCTCCAGTCCAACCGTACCCCTGGACAGAGCTGAAAACGTGAAGACATCTCTGCGAGCACAGCTTCTGCACGCAGCACCAGACACTGCCACTTCATGCAACGCCACCAGCTTTCACTTTTTCCCAGCAGCTCATGGAGATAATGTTACTTCAACACTAACTGCATGAGAAAAAAGTCAGCTCTGCCTGAACTCTTCCCTCTCCTTCTTGTTTGCTTCAGTTACACATGTGCGCCCAGCCTTCTGGTTCAAGGCTCCAGCAGGAAATGTGACTCAGTATTAAGGAATGAAACTACAGCTCGCCCATTTATAAAGAGGGATGGAAGCCCAGGAAGAGTTTTGACTACTAAACAAAGGAGAAGTGGGTAATCATTTCCTTATACCACGTGCCATTTCACTAAGAAGCTGTATCACGTGCAGTATCGGTGTCATTTCTGGTTTTAATGTTGTTTATGTAGTTTTGCTCCGCATATTTATAAAGGAAAAGCCTTTCTGTGGAAGGACGAGGCTATCCATAACTGGAAAAAGATGATGAAGATGATTAAAAGTTTTTTAACAGCCAAGATACCAGCGGAAGTCAAACAAGCTCCAGGTTGGAGTCACTGACAGGAGATGTTCTATTGCTCTTAAGGCAGCTGACTTCATCTGCAATGCAACGCTGCAATTAGGGGTTTTCCACACTCTTCCACTTTATCAAACCCTTAATTTAGTTTGACACTTCTTAAAACTAGAGGAGTACCCTGTTTTTCACAGGGAGCAGGGTACAACAAGATGCAGGTAGTAGATTCATTCCACTTTAAATCCACCACAAGAACTCATCGAGATTTATCATTAAAAGTTTGTTTTTCCTGATAAAACTCTTGTATTTCCTATGCAGTTTTTATGCTTTGAGAGTACCAAAGCAATTATAATACAGCTAAAGCAGCACAAGCAGTCTATAAACACATCCGAGTAGCTCACACAAACCTGAGATCTGCTACGTTACGCTTCTCAGCTAAGTTTCCATTTGAAATGCCAGGTTTAAGTAAAGACTTTACATGCATGTTTTTAAAAAGAAGCAATTTTACGATCAGTCCGTCAAGGTGCTTCAACAAGCCTGCAGAATAAGATTTTACATGATCAAACTCACCAGTTCATTGCTTGTCGATGTACATCTCAGCTTTTCTTCAATCTCCCTTCCTATTTTCTGAACAGTTACCTGAGTCTGTTTAATTGCACACTGGGCTCTGTGAAGCCTGGAAAGAGAAGTCACGGCTGTTACTAAAGGTTCCCCACACGTCCCAGTGATGAACGCGCCAGGCATGTCAGAATCAGCAGAGGCAGTGGGAATTTGGACTGTCAGGCTCTGTTTGGAAATGAATGAAACATTAGAAGAGGAGCCATAACTTGCACGTTTTACAAATCAGTATTCAAAGGAAACCAGCAAACCTCTAAATTTAATCAGAAATGACAGATGTCTTTCATTTGTCTAATTCAATCGACGCAGATCATGCCAAACTATAATTATAGGGTTCTCATGTAATATTTAGGCTATAACAGAATTAACAGAGTGAAGACATGGGTATACACATGGCAGTTACCGTGAGCATCATTAACATGGGCTAATTTGAACACAAAGTGCAAAAATCCCTTAGATAGCACAGAAGTACCCGAGTCGAAAGCACAAACTCCACTTTTCCCATTCACAGCTTTACCATTAAGTTCTTCTCCATTTCTTAAACCATTATTCAGGCAGCCCTGGTGCTGGAGTAAGAGTTTAACTCCGCTAAGGCCTGGTTCGATCAGCAAAAAAAGCAGTCAGAGAACCCACGGCATGAAGTTAGCACTTGGCCAGGCAAACCCAGCCAACGGACCAAGCCTGTTCCAATACAAGCTTTAATGACCACCTCTGCTTAGCCAGAATTAAACTCTGCCTTATAGGAACATTAATTTTTACTAAAAAGAAGGCTGCACGCTTTCTGTGAGCCAAAGACCAAGACGCTGCAGTATATAGAGGCTGCTCAGCTCCTTCCTTATACATTTTCTAATCCCTTCCAGATTTACAAGCAATCGAGGCATTGCTATTTCAAGTCTTTGGCTAGCGGTTCTTAATGGTCTGTGTGCAGTTAAATCCAGATAGCCAGGCTACGTGCTCCAAGTGTGAGTAACCCGAAAGCATTGCCCTTCTCACACCACCTCCCCTCAGCATCCTACCTTTAGGCTACAGCAGACATTAGGAATTAGTTTAATCAGCAGGAAGACAGCACCAAAACCAGCCAGCCCAGCAAACCAGTACACAGAGAGGAGATAACACAGACAACAGGGAACAATTAGTGCTAGCAACATTAAACAAGGTCACTACAAATACAGACTCTTGCATATTGTGCAAGAATATTCATGGTGAATACATTAAATCCAGAGCTACCTTTAGTTCCTTCACACCGTTGCTTTTCCTAAACACCACCCTGCGAAGTAGATTTTTGTTTCAGATTATACTAAAGGGTTGGAAATGAGGAGATATTTCTGCTCAGAAAGAGCAGTCAGGCTTTGGGACAGGTTGCCCAGGGAGGTGGTAGAGTTCCCGTCCCCGGGGGTGTTCAAGGCAAGGCTGGACGTGGTGCTTGGGGACAGGGTTTGGTGGTGACATTGGTGGTAGGGGGGTGGTTGGACCAGGTGATCCTGGAGGGCTTTTCCAACCCTAATGATTCTGGGATTCTCAGACTGTTCAGAACATAGGCACTTAGGGTCTTTTGGGGGGCAGCTGTACTCCACCTAAATCACATACAAAGCAGCATCGCTATACTGGCTGCTACAGGGCTGGGGGCTTAAAAAAAATATAGCAATAAAAGATTGCTGAAGCCAACAGCACTGGGTCACCTAAAGGCTCAGTCCCATATCCTGAACAGAGCTCTGGGACCTTCTACAGATGCACCAAAGCATCTTGAGGCTGTTGGCTACATAACATATGCTTACATGGGTCAAAACCAAGGCTTGCTGCTCATCCCAAACGTCACCCAGGGCTCTGCTGCCACATCACACAGCACGGCTTAGGTGCATTTTTAACAACTTATTAGTTTCATGAGGGTCACTTGCTGTATCACTTCCTTTGATCAACGCTCAGCTAACAACCTACAGTTTTGTAACACCTTCGAGTCCTACCCAAGTACAAGGAGCAAATACCTCGTTGGGCTGCCTCTCCCACCAGTACATACCTTGGGATGCTTCTTTAATTTGGTGAATCTTTATTTAAAAGATTATTCCCAATCTAGAGACTGCTGTACAGAATAATTCAGCAGTCAAGCCTCTTTTTAATATTAAATGGTTTTCCCTTTAAGCCATATAACATCCTGACATTCCTTGCAAGATTAAGAAGTGTCCTACGGTTAAACTTGGCTGCCTCGATGCCAAATAGTGCCATTTACACCGTGTCAACCAGTACCAGCAGGTTTTCGTTCCTGCAGCCTCTGTGCAAACTGCAGTCCCGAGAACTTAAAAACGGCAACAGAAAGGTCACAGCCACATCTGAAGTTCAGCCTTCCAAGCTGAAAATTTCAGGGACTTCATGTCACAAAAGCAAGAACAGTCAGAAATCTTCTTTCTCCAGCCAAAAAAAGAGCAGCCCCGACTGCACCCGCATGGAAATCTGCGGTCATCCAACTGCAGGATCACAAGCTAAGCCCGAAGAACATCAACTGGAAAATCTGTCTGTCATCTTCACAGGCACAATAGGCTTGGAGGAATAAATTATGCCTGCACCAATGAACAAAGATCACCAAGTTTAGGCCATAAATCTGGATTAAAAGTTAGATATAATTAGCAGAGAGAAGTTTCAACGCTAATTGTCCACATATTGTTTCCATTTCTAGCCTGAGAGCATGGCCAGAGCTACGGGCTGAAGCTAGCACAGTTTGTGCCTTGAGTGCAATCCGCCTGGGTTTAGTAATCGACAGCTCCGAGCCAACTGATGGCATAACCTGCGTGCTATCAGCCAAGGCAGGATTCTTCCTACATCGTTTACGAGGGATTTTTAGTATTATTGTTATTAAAATTAGCACTTACACAGCACTTTAAGAGCTAATTCAGAGCTTCGAGAGGCCACTGCTGGCCCGCTATCAAATTTCCTTCAGTGGTCAGGAAAGCCAAGCCAGTTACAGCAGAAATGCGGGTCTTTTAAAAGAGAGCTTAGCCAACAGTGTCGTCATTCTGCGCCTGCAGGCTGTTCTGGTGTCCCTGCAGCAGCTCACGGCCATGGTCAGCCAGCAGCAGAGTCAGAGGGATGTAACCGTGGCAGATTTACTGCTGTAGCTTGGGGACCCGAAAGCTGCTGCGTAATTGTCCAAGCTCAGGTGATTCACAAGCTGCTGCCAGGGGAAGCTCTGAAATCAAAGCAAACGTTAAAATCCCTTGCAGGGGGAGGCCACCCTAATCTGGTTCGGTGGTGAAGCTGTCATTCTGCTTCTATTCTCACATCACTGTGCTTTCTGAGATAAGGGAGACTACGATGAAAGCAATCACGCTCCCTTCCTCTGGGAGTTTAAGAGGCAGTGGGACGGATACCAAAACATTAGCCACGTACTGTAGCCTAAGACCAGCAAAATCGCCATCCCTAATTGATCTAACAAGAACCTGCAGGCAAAAATTCAACATCTACCCTCATCGCTTCCCAGTTCCCGAGCTGATGAAATATGGGCTAATTGGGGTATTTCTTCAATGCTTTGCAAGTCTAAAATCAGAGTTTCCTCCTCCCCCCAAAAAGCAACTCTTTACCTTGGCCGTAAGATGTGAAACATTTTTAGCGTACGATATCCTGCCAAGAAAAAGCTGAGTAATTTCATATCTTTGAACATCTTTAGGGTTGGATTTATTGCTCTGGCAATCGATTCTACTCGGGTACTGACTTGGATAAAGCAAGTTGCCAAGTTTGGGGCTTCTTCACTGTTACATGACTTCTTTGCAATAACATCCTTGTCTTGTTTGCACAATAAAGCAGCTTTCCCAACGTCCCAAGGAAAGGGTCTGACATGATTTTACAGCTCGGGAACATGCTGTAACACCACATTCGCTCTCTTTCAGCATGCAACAAGCTCGAGGCAGCGTTTGAAGCTTCCACTGAACCAGTTTCCTTTAGGACACTGCTGTATCCTCTTGTAAGCGAGGTATTCCTCCCGGTGAATCGTTCTGCTGATTTACTGCTTTACATAGCAAGTTCATTCCTGGCTACAACCTTGAAAAAACAAAAGCTGGAGTCTTGTGATAGTTGTGCTTATGAAGCTAACGTAAGTTTATGTTCACATTTATCAAACAGTCTCAGCTTTATTAGACATTTGATACGCTGTTTCATAGTTCCACCATACACTCCAAGTATCTCTCTGCTTCTATCAGACATCTGGGTTTCTCCTGTACAGAGCTTTAAGCCACAAATACATCAATTAATTACAGCAGTCACATACTACAGCTACTTCTCCCAAGAAGAAATAAATGCCTGTAGTCCCATTTGCCAGAACAACCTTGGTTTACAATGAGCCTAAATTTAAACTGAGAATTATTACCAGGGATTTAGAAAACGGAGCAGAACACTTCTGGCGATGAGCGAGATGCAGGATCCTGGAAGTACAATACCCAATCCTATTATTAAAAAAAAAAAAAAAAGCCAAGGCTTTCCTAATAAACACACAAAAAAAAATGGAATGCTCACTTCTTGTATCAGCCCAGAAATTATAGCATATATAGATTTTTTTTTTTTACATAGCCCCTTAAACCATCATTTGCTACATCTACTTTCCCACAAGAAAAACGTTCCTGATTTATTTCATCTACTCCCTTTCCCCACTTCCCTCAGAAACCTATTCCTAAGGTTTGTCAAAAGCAGAGGGAGGATGAGAGGAGACAGTAGGGAGTAAACAGAGAACAAAATGCAAGTCTGCTGCATTCACTGATGGCATTAAACCTCTACAGCAGCCAGTGCAGGAAGGAACTCACAGAAGGCCACGCTTTTGAAGCGCAGATACTTTCCATCACTCTTGCAAACAGTTTTGAATTGAATTAGGTAGGTAGGACAAATCAAGTTTCTGAATATTCAAGTCCATGTGGACGCTGCAATAGTGGATGCTTTGAGCTATCTGCAAAGGGAGAAGGAGAAAAAGCTACATCCATCAGACTGGCAGCAGGGGAGGTCCTGGCCTCCAGCAGAGGAACATGTGAAGGAGCTAGCAAATAGATCACCTTCAACACACACGGGGCACGAGCAGAAAAGGATAAAGTCTTGAAGCGAAGCACAAGCCTCCAGAAATGAAGTCACAAAACCTGAGATGTCTCCAGTCCTCTTACTCCAATTCACGGAAACGACTCTGCCACTGGGATGGATTTCCAGCTGGTTCTTTTCATTCTTTGAATAAATGTACTTCTGACAAATAACATAGAAAGTGTTTTTTTTTCTTTATACTCATGCTTATTGTTTGTGCTTACAGAAACCTCGCTGCCAGGGCAACAGCCAGGATCACGCTCAACATGCTGCACATGGCAGAAAGGTAAATCACATGCAAACACAAAACTCCTAAGGGCATAAACATGTAAAGATGATTCCTACCAGGACAGCAATACTGGCAGAATCCTGTTGCCTTTTGCTGACGTGTAACTTGCCAACAAATCTTAATTTAAGTTTCAGCTTGAGCTCCAAGGCAGAAAACAAGGCTAAGACTGCAGTTCACTGCACAAGTGAAAAGGAAGATGCATTAATTTAGGTTTAATGGATTACAGGCTCCACCCAAAGAGGCAAACAGCTGCTGTCAAGTTAATTGTGTTCTTCCAGATGAACTCCACAAGCCTGATAAGGTGTTTGCAACAGCTGAGCGCAGGCCTTACCCACTGGAGGGAGGAGGAGAAACCCCAGTCAATACTCAGGTGACTCTTTTCTTCGAGCTGCATATTGCTGTGCTTCTTCTGGAAGCCATCCCCAAACTCCGATAAAACAAAGTTTAATTCCAAGAAGTGGAATTCAGCTTCAGCTGGGGCTGAATTAGAAGAGATCTACCATCAAAGGGCAGAGGGATGGTCTTAACTCTTACAGGAGCATCTGCCACAGGGCGCATTGCTCCCACCCTGCTGGGTTTTCGATTGTAAGAGCGAGCATTTTTACTCCATTGTACTTGTTCTCAATCTTCCTCGATGCGGTTACTTATTGACACGCATTCACTGCAATTTTTGCTCAGGGTGACAGATGAAGAACTCTGCTTACCGTTCTTACAGCCATACCCTGGATAAAGTTGTATTAAAAGTAAGGAAGGGTTCCCAGTGCAACCGTGCACAAAATCCTCCTCCTTAGACACTTTCAGGAAGTTATTTAGGTGTGACATGCTGTTTTTCATCAATTCTAGGAACGCTGTAACAGACGAGGACTGGATTATGACTTCTGGCCAATTCACTGACACCGTGTTTTACATGCCATCAAAAAAAGAAGGCTATTTTTGAAGTTCTGCACGGCTCTGTGTAATTTCTCTCCTAAACAGTGCTCTCAGACTGATCAAAAGCTACCAACATCCCTATCCACACACACTGAAGATCTGCTTCTGTAGGGGTGTTTTATTCTGTGTGGCGCATTAGGAAAGCTGAAGATAAGACCAGCAGCAGAGGAAGGCTACCAAGCCTCCACTTACGTTCAAATCTCTTGTGCTTCACGGACTGTTTCAACTTGCTGTGACCCACGCTGTTCTCTCCTACAGATTTTGGCAAAAGTCAGGCTTGGAAATTGGCTCTTCTGATGACTGATTAGCCTCAGCGTCCGGATAGTTTAGCACCACATGAGTAAAATGCCTGGGAACTGATTCCTCTGAAAATCTGCTTCTACAGATCAAAATCCCCCAAGGAGCCTCTCAAAAATTCAGCTCCCTCTTTCCTTCTCCATCACTACTTCCCAAGAAGACGCCACCCCGCGACTCCAACCCACGTGATTTTTAAGCCAAAACCAGAGATCACACCCGTTGCACTGTTCATCCATTTCAGTACTGCTTATTAAAGTATACAGAGGCACTCGAGAGGTCCGATTACAGTTCCTATTTATTTATGCTGGCCTTAAGCCACCCGGGTTTTCACGTCCAGAGCCAAGGGGATGCCTGCCTGGTCTTGGCTGCCTGTACAGTATGGACAGCCAAGTCTTCCAGGTGGAGATCTTTCCCAGTTAGAAACATCAAGTCTGGCCATCGCAGAAAAACCACCACACTTATCGCTAGCAGAGGCATGTTTTAGGGGAGGAACTGATTTAAGAGCACAAGTCAGGCTAAGAGGAAGCCCACAACCCACTCCACACTTGGAAGAGTATTTCCACATCTGCTGGGAAGGGGTGATGGCAGCAGCAGCATGACAGTCTGCAAGCCAGCAATTTGGTTCCTGAGAGACTCCCAGTGTCTTGTTCTACCTTTCCTGTACAAGCATCAAGCTGTTGATGTGCTCCTACCACACGACACCCATAAGCACAACATTTAGACGGGTTTTGGCGAGGGCTATGCCTTGGGATCCTTCTCTAAGACAGAGAAGGAAAAAGCTCGAAACAAGAGATTTAATTCTCAATGCATTTAAAATGCAAAAGATCTTCCCTACCTCTCCTTACTCTGCATCTACCGATATCCTAAGCAAAGAGCTGCTCGTTACTTCTGCCCAGGCAGAACGGCAGAGGCTAGAGGTGGAAACCTACTTGCTGCACAGCTCCACTGTCAGAGCGGAGTCAGAGTAGCTGGGAGCTGTTTTCTTCCAGTTTTTCTTCATTTTCACCTCACCAGAAGTTCAAAATTGCTGCTTACAGCAACTATACAACTGCAAACTCTGGCTGAGCAGCTGGCTGTCAGGACAGGACGCTCCCGCATTGCTCACGACTTGCCTCATGCATCTCCTTGGCTGGAAAGAAGCCAGTGCCCCCGTGACACACCTTAGCACCAAGCACTTTCAGCACAGGAAGGCCTCCCTCACTCCATCAATTCCCCACTCGCAGAGCTTATGAAAAACAGCCTCAAGCTTTGCATAGTTTCCAGCTAAAAATAGCTGCCCGAAGTCAATTACCATGTTTAGCGTGTGCGATTCCATGGACTCTGTGGTTTCTGAGAAACTACTCTCAGCTACTAATGAGTTTTTCAACACCGTAACTACTCACATAGGCTGCACGCTTCGTCTCTTTGCTCCTAGATTGAGGGAGTCACTTGCCTAAGGCTTCTGTTAGTTAAGGCCACTGCAAAAGACAGAAGAATCTAAGCACTGAGCAATGTGTTTGCTAAAAAGCTTATTTTCTAAGCTAGGTAGAGCCAAACAAAACCTGATTTTATATGGTGTCCTGACATTTTAGTCTTGATCTCTTAAGGTAGTTGATTTTACAAGCATCCCCAGATTTCAGCCTGCTGACAAACACTGCCTGCGTTCATGTTCTTCAGTTCTCTTCAGCCCTAAGTCACGCATTCTTCTTTAATTTAAGTTACCTTCTTGAAATTAAGTTACCTTTCAAACAGCAAATCCTGCAACAAAGCCTGTCACTTCCAGCAAATCCCTGAACTATGACAGATCATGAGAAGCACGATGAGAACATTTCAGACGCTGAGATGGAAGACAATTCATAACCACTCCTTTTTCTGCTTGTCATGTACCAACACGACCATGCTCAATGCTGCACAGCTGTGCATTTGACTCAAAGAAAAACGTGGTTTGTGCAAGTTTCTTTGAGTCCCTAGCCTAGAAAGTAATAATTAGTTCGTAGTTCAGAAGTCAAGCTCTGCTCCTGCTCAGAGCAGTGTCTTGTCACTGGCCAGCGTGGGCCACTTAACATCAGCAAACCTGGGCCATCAGTGCTGTGACGTGAAACAGGGCAATTGTTCACTGGGTGTTGCGCCCTGCTTGGATAAATCCTGTCTGGGACACTGCAACCCGACTTATTCTCTTATCAGCAGAGCTGTGAGAAGCTGTTTTGTTTAATGAAGGCACAACTTACGTGCTCTCTGGAGTTTTCAATATTTAATCCTCTAGGTCAGCAGCAGCGGAAGCCATTTCACACCCTGGTAGGCTCATTTAAATCAACATCAGCTAGGTTAGATGGTATTATGAATGTTCCAGCAGTTGCCCAGAGCTGCTGTTTTACCTGCATCTCCAGCACCGACGTGGTACTAACTTCAGGTTTTTCTTTTTTATAATTTCTACAACCTTTTTCATTTTATTTTGAGCAAAAAAATACAGCTAAAATGTTTCCAATTTGCTCTAACTGGCTTGCCAAATAGCAAAAACACACCATCACATCTGCTGGAGGAACGGTTAAAGCCATCAATCAAAAATCACCGAATGGTTTGGGTTGGAAGGGACCTTAAAGATCACCTAATTCCAATCCCTTGTCCCCAGCCCCATCCAGCCTGGCCTTGGGCACTGCCAGGGCTGGGGCACCCCCAGCTCCTCTGGGCAGCCTGGGCCAGGGCCTCAGCGCCTTCAGAAAGGGATTTTGTCTGGAGAGATGAATATAGGAAGGAAAACCACGAAGGGACAAGTTTCACTAGTTTTTCCATCCGTTTGTGTGTCATACTGAACATGAGAGGACTTCATGTACTCACATATTTAGAGGCATAAATACTACCAGAAGCTCAACTGCTTGAAGTGTCACAATACTATGAAAAAACTGTTTTAGATATCGTCATGTTTTGTATCCTATTTAGGAACCGAAGTAAAATTTTAACATACAGGACTACGTCCTTTCTTTAGTGATTTGCCAGCATAACCCATCCTCCCAATACCACTTAATACTGGAAGGTCTATTTTGAAGAATTAAAGAAACCAAGGAGAGAAAACTCAGTGAATACTAAATATAAATCTATTCCCTTCAGCACTGCAAATGTGCTGAGAGCTTGATTACGGAGACATGTCCAGAACATGACCTCGGATGTATTTGGCCCGACCTGAGTGTTACGTGAAAGGTGCAACGTGTTTCTGTATAACCTATTACTACCAGCTACATAATATTTAGAGAGCCTTCAAGTGACCTCTTTTTAGGAAACAGGACAATATGGCCAAGAAGGGGTGGGGGGGAAGGAACAAGATTTTAGCTTTCCAGTTGGGGTGGTTAACTTTCGTTAGCCTTTTTAAAACAACCGACTGGAAGAACATTCATCATCTCCATATGGCATGAGCAACTTGGTAGCTGCTCTGTGGTTGCCTCAGGTTCTTGTCCCTGCCCCAAAACATGAAAGCTCAAGAGCTGCAGGGGTGCTGAGAACTTCCTCATGCAAAGCTGAGCTGTCTGGGTGTTTAAACTGTTCCTCTTCCTTAATTAACTTGTAAACCCATATCATTAAGCATCGGAGCACATAGGCACCATTTTGATCTAACACTCCAGTTTTTCTACTGTTCACACTCTCTGGCATTCTTAACTGATTCTTTTTTAATCAACGTAATTGGAGCCAAACATATGCTTTTCATAAAGGCATGTTCACAAGCTTCTTAAGTTTTAGCTATTCACTTCAACTGAGAACTAAAAAAATAATTTCTTCCCCAAAAAGCAGTTGTGACAGCTGATGGAGACAAAGTCCTCATTTTGCAGTTTGTAAGAGGTAAGGGCTGGACTAGAACGTGGTTGCAGCCTTCCCATCGTGCAGCTGATCACTGTGGCTACCTGGCAGCATGGTTCCTTCAGAATAATTCAGATGTGGATACCACCAGCACCGGGACCTGCTTCCTTCTGCGAGAAGTACGAAAAGCCAGGACAAGCTGCTCTTCACACTCACAATCTCTCAAAAACATTACAAAACCACATGTGTAACCGGTGAGTTTTTACTACAAATACACCGTATCATGAGGAAGTCTTCCAAACGTGGGATTTGTGCGACCAGATGCAGACCTTTACAGCGTAGACACCTCCCTGTTCTCTTTACAGCCAATGGACAGAAGCAAGCAGACAGCAATTTGTTTCCTCCCAAAGTGCACGGCCTGTCAAATGACTCACAGCTCAAGTTATGCCTGTACCTCTCTTCTGGTTGTAAGAGGAACATGCTCGTAACAAAACGATCTTTGGAAAGAGTTCTGTTGTGGTTTAACCCGGCTGGCAGCTAAACACCACACAGCCGTTCGCTCACCCTCCCCCCTCCCTCTCTGGGATGGGGGAGAGAAACGGGAAAGTGAAGCCTGTGGGTTGAGATAAAGGCAGTTTATTAAGATAGAAAATAATAATGATAATAATAATAATATGTACAAACAAGTGATGCACAATGCAATTGCTCACCACCCGCTGACCGATGCCCAGCCCAACCCCGAGCAGCCGGCCCCCCCAGCCCGGCTAGCCACCCCTATATATTGTTTAGCATGACGTCAGATGGTATGGAATACCCCTTTGGCCAGTTTGGGTCAGCTGTCCTGGGTTTGTCCCCTCCCAGCTTTTGCTGCACCCCCAGCCTGCCCGCTGGCAGGACAGAGCGAGGAGCTGAAAAGTCCTTGGCTTAGTATAAGCAGTGCTCTGCAGCAATTAAAACATCAGCATGTTATCAGCACTCTTCTCATCCTAATCCAAAACATAGCACCCTACCAGCTACTAGGAGGAAAAAATAACTGTCCTAACTGAAACCAAGACAAGTTCACAGGCTCGTTACTCCGGTCTGGACTCCTGGAGGAGGTGACAAACCAGACCGCATGGTAAGAGAAAAAGCACACCTGACAAGAAGAGACTAGAGATCATTAAGAAGTAATAAATGCTATCACCACGATTCTGAAATAGGTATCGAGGGTAAGCAAGGGCAGAGAAAGTGGACCTGTAAAAAAAGCTGAGTTAATGGGACAGATGAGGGGAATTCAGGACTGCACAGAGGGAGGACCTCTCTTCCATTCCTAAGGAACTTTCCCAGCTAGGAAGGAAACAGGCAGAAAAACAGCACTTATGTAAGGCCATAAGTTAGAAATTTGAACTTTTCCTGGAACTAGACAATGCAGTATATACTCTTTGATAAGGCACACAGAATCCACTGAAATATGATCAGTAGCAGGCCTGGTGCTGAGGACTGGAAAAGAAAACGTTCCTTTTAGGAAAAGGCAAAATAAAGGAGTACCTCTTAGCTCAGAGGCAAAGCTACGCCCAACAGCACACCTAGAAACTGCAAGAGTACACCTGGACTCTCACTTCTCCAGGCCCAATCAAAGCACACAGCTCCAGTAATCAGGTTTCAAAACAGCCCTGATGAACACCCAGCAAGGGAAGCTTTAACAAAGCTGACATCTTCACGTCCTGTCAGCTTTATGACAGACACTTTCAGAAGAAAAGTTCAGATTTGAGAGGGCTCCAGTTGGTCAAGCTCATGACCAGCTGGTATAACAGTGAATGTTTTTTCTGGTTTGTGCTTCACACTACAGAGAAATGTAAAGGAAACAGGGAAAAATATTAGTGAACAGAACAATCAGGATGACCAGCATGTATTTTCTTCTTTCCTCTTAAGAGAAACGTAACGTTAGGTAGTATAAAAGTTCTCTTCCAATGGATTGTGTCTGAGCGTAACCAGAACTTCCTCAAATGCCCCGATTGTTTTCCACTAGGACTAAAGACAAACTGAAGACTGCCTTCTGAATGTCGAAGTGTGTTTTACAGTATCGAGAAAAAGCACACTTGAATTTTAAGAGGACTTGTAAGAGATCGACTTCTGCATAAGCGATCTAGAGACAACTTTTCCTCCCACTTCCTTTGCTATAGAATTAGGGCTACTGCTTCACGCAGGCAACAGTGACACCTACAGTTAGCACTACCGAATGACAACTCCTACAACTGATAAAACCAAATACACTTTTCCAATGACTTCTCAAAGCATTAACACGTATACTTCTAAAAGTTTTCAGTTGTAACATACCTACTGTTATTACTTCAGAACTGGAGTCTGCAAACTGTCTTGTAAAATGCCTTTTAAACACAACCTACTCCTCAAACCCAACCTACTTGCAGTTTTTCAACCCTGTTATACTTCCCCATAACATTCTTGAACAGCTATAATTAAAACAGATCTGAAAAAAATGTTGTCACGTTTCCCTTTTCACGTTTTTCACCAGAGGGACAGCTAAGACAACCAAGAGTGCAATTACCATACCTGTCATGTACCACACATCCTGGAATAACTGCTTCCTCACTAAGCAGCTCTCTTCTGGATTACGAGAGATTATGAAAAATGTCAATTCAGTGGTTTAACAGAAAAAAATATAGTCCTTATTGTATAGCCATTGTATAAACTGTACCATCATTCGAGCAGCTTTTAGCAAGGTGCTTCTTTTCAATATTTTGAATTGTTTATATCAATTTTCAATTTGAGCAACACAGAGTAAGGGCTTTCCAGAGAGGTCCCCTAACAAAGAAACTTCCTGATATCAATATCTGTAAGACAGTCCAAGGGCCAGCTCTAGGTCAGCGTGCTCAAGTGTCTGCTGGCAGGAGCCTACAGGATAACAAGAAACACACATCAAGGCTCATCTTCTCATCACTAGTAGTAAACCCATACTATCTAAATAGCTCCATGGCACATTCCAGTCCAGAATTTTATTTAATTATTTGGAAAGGCTCCTTCCACATACCCAAGTTCAAATGTCTACGCAGAATATTCTTATAAATCTTACCTAAGCAAAGAGAAGACATCGTACGAGTTACGAACACAGTTCTGATCCACTTGGAGGAGACTATTCTTCAGGGCACCTGAGTGATCCTTAAGTCAAAAGAAAAAAATGTTTATTTAGAAATCAAAAACATTTCCATCTGGACTAAAAGCAGGCACTTTGATAACAAATGACCTTGCATTTAATGCATTTTAAAACTGCCTTCATACAAGTTTACATACTGTTGGTAGAAGCAATTGAAGAAGGCAACAGCAGCAGCTCAAGTCTGGCCTACAAGAACTCTTACCTATAAAGTCCCAGGTCACTAGCATATTTATCTGTGTTCTGTCTAGAACACAGAACACTTTCTTGAACTTTGTAAACCATTACTGTACAAAGCCATTTTATCTGCAGGATGTTATTTAGAGTCCTGCCATTCTTCAGAGCTGAAAGCCCCTCCCACATTCAGCACCACGCCAGAGATGCACAAGACCATTAGATAAAGTCCTATTCTTCACTCATGCTTCCACGTGTTTAAAAGATCAAAGCAATCTGAAGCTTTGAAAGACGTTAACCAGTTTCTGGAAGTTACAAACGCCCTGTGTCATCCTTAAGAGACCGGAGCCTACGTTCTGCACTAGAAGCGTGACACCAATACAGGCCACGAGCCATTCTTTACATCACAAGGGTCCAATATCGTACTTTGCCACGTCAGGAATAGCCACACAAATTCCATGAAATGCCACAAACTCTCAGAACTGGTTCTTCACATGACAAAGTGAATTCTAACTAGGTCAAACAACCTAGCAGCGTTGCCAGAGACTTTACGGATAGCAGAAAAAAAGGCGTTATTCTGGCATATGAAGCAGCCCCAGGTGGTGCACATGATCAGCAAGCTTTTCAAGTGGTGATATGGATGTGCTCTGATATGACTGCAACAACCCCTACCTACATATATTCTGCCTGCCTCAACAGGCTGTTTCCATTTCAAGATGTTGAAATGCGGAGTTACATGTCAGCATCTACTGACAAGTGCAACAGCCACAGGCCATGCAGCTGACATGACTTCCCACCAAAAATAAGGCTCCACTTAAATAAATCAGGAGATTTATACATCACATACGAATCATATTGCAATAGGGGCACCGTATCAGCACTGCCTCAGCTCCTCACTCCCATTCTCAAGATGCTGGATCGATCTTACATGCTGAAATCCATACATATATCTCCTAAAAAATCCCCCCAAAAAGACACCTTAAACCCCGAATCAGCTAGGATGATGGAAAACTGAAGATGTTTTATATCATGAAGTCTATCTCATTTCATCAACTACTGCCTTCAGAAAGTGAGGCATCAAGTTTTTGGGAGAAAACATGGAGTGACCTTGAAGTTGCTGCAGGAAGAATAGAGCTCCCAGTAGCTGCACGTTTTACCCTCTCCTTCTCCTGCTGTATGACTGTATTGAAAAGAAATGCCCCACAAAGCAGATACAGAGTCGTCTAAGCAAACTACTAAAACTCTTCTATCTTGAGGAAATTTGCAGATGCAAAGGCAAGGTGTCAAACTTAGTTATCACACAGGCTTACCCTTTAGAAGTGGAGCTTGTCTACTTTTCTGCTGCAACATTTATTACAGATACAGGTACGAGTATTCGCAAGCACACATAAAAGCCTTGTTTCAGTAAACTGACCAGGATCTAGCTGCTAAATATAGTCTGTGCAGCCTCTACCTGTACTGATGTAGGCCACGTGTTGCAGAGAGATCACGTAGAGAGAGAGAGATCAGCTTTTCAAAGGTCTTATTGCTTGACTGTTGGAAAATGAAGCTACAGCACAGGGTCCCTGAACATTACAGCTTACTGTTCTGCCCGTCCCTGAGCACAGCCAAATGCTTCGAGTTACGGAGAGCTGTACAGGTTAGCTCTTGCTTTATTTCTTTATGGGACCAACAGCAAGTTGGTCAAAGCAAAAGCTTTATCTGCTTCCCTAAATGTACCTTCTGAAAAGGTGTCACTGCAGGAGAGAGGCTGGCAGCAGCAAACATAAAATGGCTGAGAAATTTTGAAAGCAAGGAAGACATTGAGGAAAAGAGGAGAAAAAAAGCTGGTTCTAGGAAAGCCAGTACAGCACCTAGACCTTGTTTTGTCAAAGGTGGCCAAAAAGCAGTGCTACATAGAAACATGCAGTCTCAGAACCAAGAAGATTCAAAAGAATGCTTAAGGGTCTGGAATATTTTAAATCCAGGCTGACAGCTTCAAGGATTTCTGAAGCTCATGTCTATTTCTTATTCATACGTTGGTTCAGCTCAAGCAGTTCCAGACAGTTTCTCTGTAGGATTATGAGGGAGAATGAAACCAATATTGAACAAGTGTTTTAATGGTCCCATATCAGAACTAAAGGAAACAGGAAAGCAAGGAGGATGTGGCTGTTGCAAAGGAAACAATCTACTGAAGTCTTCTAGCAAAATCACTGCACGATTTAGTATGAAATAATAAAAAAAGGTCTTGAACAAAATTGTACCTCCAGCTTCCGCGTAAGTGAAAAGTCAAATGGGATTAAGGTCAAAGCTTATTTGCTTGTAATAGCTGCTTTGACCTTCAGCACATATTCATTTACACAACCTCATTGTAAATGCTAGGAGTTATATGAGCACTGTGAGATACCTACAGCGAAGAAGTAAAACCCTTCAGGGCTCAGAAGACACACGGGAAGGCTTTTGTAACCTTATTTCCCAACCTTTTTCTCACCGTGATCCAAGTATCTAACGTTAGAAGAAAACAACTTGGTTAAGAACATTACCCACAGAAAGTGCTTGTATTCTCTTTGGGTACCAGGAATAGCTATGCTGCTGCTGGACAGAAGAGATGGGAGAATGGGAAAATTCCAAATCTCTCTCTATTACCAAGAATACAGAATTTAAAAGGCCTTCTGACATTCAGTGGGGGAAAAAAAGTCAGTTATATTAACAACAATAAAGATATGGCTCTTTTATCCTGCTAACAAAACAAATGCTATACTGTAAGTGCCTGGTTTACCTACAATTTCTCTACCAGTTCTACTTTGCTCCTTTATAGGACAGGAGCTTCCTACAGAGCAAGCTTTCGGAGCACACACATTTGTATTTAAGAGATTACCTTATAAAAAAAAAAGTGGGTTTGAAGGTTCTAAACCACTAAGGTGCATCACCTAGCAAAGACATAACCTTCCTTTTACACTTCAAAGTTAATGATTTAGCAACTACAGCATTCCTACATGGGCTTGCTGCTTGATTAGCGTGGATGCATCCATCTGATTGATGCATCTCCAGCATTAAAATAGCTGTGACAACGCTAGTTGTTCCTGTCCTACTTCAGATTGCTCTGCTACAATTGTTTCCAGGCTGCAACCTCTCACTCTAAGCGGGTAACACAGCAAATAGGAACTTGTATTTTATGGATCCAGTAGTGCTCAGTAGTACCTACATAATGCTTTTTGAAACATTGAGTTCATAAAGTCTCCAAAATATTTCAGTCAGCTTCCAGTTTCCTTATTTAGGCTCATAAATGGTATTTAGGACATTTATAATAATAAAAACTTAGTTCTTAGTTTCCCTATTAATAAAATGCATTTAATTGTAAGAATCCATAAATCTAGTTTGGCTATTTAAATGGTAGCTCAAAGGATTATTAAATTAATTGGGCTTATTTGGAACAATGTGGGGAAAAAATATGCTAAGAGTACAATGCTGTAACTTTATTCACAATGAGATGTGTAAGAACAGAGGACACATCCAACACTGAAGTGTCTTTATGCACTGGGTTTTCATTAGACTTGCAAAATGGCATCTGTACACATCTATTTTCACAAGGCTTATTATGTGCCAGTGCAAGGAAACCAGAACTGCTATCCCTTCCACTTAAAAAAAATTCAATATGAGGCTTATGTCTTGAACTATTATGAAGACCTAACCCTCCATCAAAAAAAAGAGCATCCCAAAGAATCAGAAAACACTGACACAGCCAAGCAGAAAAGGTATCATGTGCAGCTTCCAGGGACAGAGCCACACACTGACCCCAAAAATCCCTCCAAACAGGAGGTTTCAGGTAGTGCTTTACATGTGAGAGGCAGTATACCCACCAAAGTGAGGCTGTATATATTTGGAATATCCAGCATCAATAATTAGGAAATCAGAAAGCAAAAGAGATTAGGACCGAAGTACCCCTTAGGAACAGCTTCTGAGTGTACAGGAAGAGTTAGCTTGTGCCAAGAAGTTTAGCTTGAACTGCAGACAAGTCACTTACCTACAGGAGGTACATACTCTACAAGAAGTTATTTAGGTCGAGGAACTGACAAAAAGCAACCAGAAGCTCAAGAACAGGGTGACGAAATAAGTTACTAGCTATTGCAGCTAGGATAAATTATAAGGACAAAAAAAAAAGATGTGTTCTTCATATGGTAGGACTGTACTTGTAACTTCGCTACGAGCACATATAAGAACCAAAATGCACCTGGAGCAAGATTAAGGACAGCATTACCATCACTGAATACTGGATTACTGATACTAAAATCATGAAAATCTGAAATTGCATCCTGCCTCAGCAAAACTGAGTTAACAGCACCAGAAAGCTGAGCCTGAGCCGCGCACCAAAGCATTTGTATTTGAAGGATAACCACCAAAATACCAAACACAATTTGGAGGCTTGTATATAGTCAGAGTTGTGCACATGCAGCCACCTTGCTGCACTCTCCCCGTGGAAGAACGGCTGCCTGAGGGGTTGACTATCCCCACAAGACTGGGCCTGCTGGTTCTTTTGACAGAAACTGTCCAGCCACAGACTCCTTACACAGCCTATCCAAAGGACAGCACTGCCACCAGCAACTTGGGATAAAAAAGCTGTCAGCCGTGCCATTTATATTTATATTAGGTAAGTTTAACCTTCTTCATCATCTATGTAGTAATCAGCATTGCTATACAATAATTTGGCTGCACGCACTAGCTGGACAAAGAAATATTACAGTGAAACGGTTGCAATAGGGCAAATAGCTTCAAATTAAGAGCTACAAATTCTGGTTTTAAGATCAATAACCACCACTTCATGCGGTTTTATATTCACCATGAAAATCAGTCTCAATAGCCCACCATTTTCAAGATGCCTGA
Organism: Oxyura jamaicensis; assembly: GCF_011077185.1. Taxonomy (NCBI): domain Eukaryota; kingdom Metazoa; phylum Chordata; class Aves; order Anseriformes; family Anatidae; genus Oxyura; species Oxyura jamaicensis. Next base: position 202,256,024 of record NC_048893.1, read on the forward strand.
ACTGTGAATGAAGCGTCTGCCTCAAGCAATAAAGTCTCAAAGCTTATTTGCAGTAATCGGGGTTTCTTTGGACTTAAAATGCTAAGCTCTAAGTCTTCCATGAGCAGCTCCAACTGTCCAGGCAACAGAAGTGAGATAACAGCTCTGTCATGTCAGAAAAGCACTCTTCAAAACAAAGCATTTTAAATGTTCTGAGCACTCGAGTGTGAAAATTTAAGTTTAGAAGTTGAATTTCAGCTTGTCACAAGCCAGAACAAATAAGAGATCCTCACCTTCTGTTCAAATGAAGCTCCATAATAACCATCGTTGAGACCAAAAATAATCTCGTTTGGGTTTCTTGCATGTATCTGCAAGAGAAGAAAAATCATTTTAAGGTCAATTTAATATGGTTTTACACTCCCGTTGAGCATAAACTGCTCTATATGACTGATGGTCAAACAGTTTCTCAGCACCTGTAATTCCAGGAGCAGATGAAACAAAGAAAAATGAATTTAACCACAGAAAAAATATTTGCTTTACAGCTTTAGTAAAAGTCACTGATTATGTTCAGCCATTCTACCTTGAGATCAGAAACAGTGGCCAGAGCATCTTTCCTATTGTTGCATTTCAAGCTATCAAAAAAAAAAATTAAGAGACCAGCAAATTAATCAAAGAAACCTCAAGAGTAACTGGCATTTATGTGGTATTAACCTAAAACAAAACTCAGAAGTACGCTGTTGGGGTCATAATAGCTGTCATACTGAACTAATTTTGTGTCTAATATTTTGCTGTTCACGTAAAGAACATTATTTCAAATAAAAGCATGCACTGGAGAATATTCTTTAGGGAGCCATTTTTTCCCCTGGAGTAAAAACAAAGGGAATATTAAAAGACAACACTACACCGAGGGATACAGGGTCTGGCTGGGAGGGACGTTTCTTCTTCGCAGTCCATATGGTGCTTTCTTTTAGATCTGTGACTAAAACAGTGTTGGTAACAGCCGTATTTCACCTATTACTGAGCAGTGCTCACGCAGCATCGAGGTCACCACTGTTTCCCACTCCACCCCTACAGTTACTCACTGGGGGAGGCAGCAGCAGGTTGGGAGGGGGCAGCTGACCTGCAGTGACCAAAGGGAAATTGCGTGCCACACAACATCACCCTCCGAAATAAAAACTAGGGCTTAGTCTGTCCACAGCAGCTGTTGCTCAAGGACTGGCTGGGCATCAGTCTGTTGGTGGGAGGTGGCGAGTGACTACTTTTGCATCCCTTCTGTGTTGTTTTCCACCTTCCTTCCTCTCTTTTTGCTTTCATTTAAGCTGTCTTCATCTCAACCCATGAGTTTTTCCTCACTCTTGCTCTGATAGATCTCAATCAGTCCAGAAGTGCCCGTTGGAATGAGAACATGTATGATTCAAAAGGCACCATGTTTTTGTGGTTTTATTATTTGTGTGATAGAGGTTTCTTTTAAGCCACTTTTACTGTAAACTTCACAATACAGAAAGCATTGTTCACCTCTTTCAAAAGGCTACTAGTAAGAGACAAATCCCAAACTTTCATCAATTCTGCAAATCTTGTAAGGGAAACCCTTCAAAATGAAGATTTTTGACAGTGCCATCCCCATGAGATGGAACTGAAACTGTAATATACACAAATATTAAGACCTATGTTCATTTCACTGCATGTACGATCACACTGCTACTTCCCTGAATCAATTTTTCCATTGCAATTTAAAGCACCAAGTGCTAGCGGTATCATTTGGGAGGCTCAGTCAGCAATGGTTGCAAGCTAAATAAACACTCAGCCAGTCAGGATTCAAAGCTTTGAAGTGAACTATTACAAATCTAGACAATAAGACTTTAAAGTTCACCCTTCAAATGTGTACATTTCCTTTCTTAGTATTCTATATTTGTCTAGCTGTTTCATTTCTGTAAGCCAGAAGTAGAGAAGACCTGTTCCACACTACCTGCTGTCCCAAGTACTTTAAGCCATCTAGGTTGACCTTCCATTCGATCAAAAGCTGGAAGTGCTCCTTCTTGCCACCCCAGATCCTCACAACAAAACATGAGACGGATGTATCGAGACGATCGGGCATTATTCCGAAGTCCAGACTCCTCCACGTTGGATTCTGGTGGTAATCAAAGGGAAATAAGAACAACAAAAGCTGAAAGCAGTCTTAACATCTAGGCACAATATCAGAATGTAGCAAAGCCCACGTCAAACACAGATTTTAAGAAAAAAGACACTTAAATATCAGCCATTTCAGGGTTTACGAAGAGTCGAAAGCAACAGCTGCTGATTTTGTTTTCAGAAGACAACTCCTATCTTAAATGCTATATGCTGTAAAGTACTGCAGAAACCCCATGAGCTCTGCCGCGTTCTACTACAAGACATGGAAGAATTACTTTATTAATTGAGTACAGCCAAATCAAAACTTTTAAAGTGGAAGTAACATCATTTTCCACGTTATAATTTACCTTCTGAAAAGCAGAGTACAGCTTTCATTGCAAGAGTTGAATTAAAACTTTGATCTATTCCCCCAATAATTAAGTTGGCATAATTTATAGGTTTGTTCCCATTCTCCTCCTCTCCGAGCGATGCTGGTGGCAATCCCCAAGTGTTGCCACAAAGAGCTCCTCTTCATTCTGAGATCAAGCTTGCATCTCAGCACAAAGTAGCATATGTTAAGCTGAACGATGAACTTCCTCCTATTCCACTAGAACTCAGATTTGCAAACACGAAGCACTCCAAGAGCTGACTCACGTCTGATAACATTTAAATCAGGACTGACAGAATCTGTTGTAATTGGCTCAAGCTACAACCAAAACCGAGTCAATCCAACAGTGATAGTAGCAAGAGCCAGTTAGCAACTTTTGGACTTTCTCAGGCCTTAAACCACAGCATGTCCAAATACAGAAATAGGGAAAATAAATAAATATATATATACACACACCTCTCTTGCTTGATTTCCTGGCAACTCCTCCAAAACAAAAGCAGGAGCAAAGCTAGCCAGTAAGTTTTTACAGGAGGAATAAACTTAAGGAAGATTCCCTAAGGAAGAGAGATGTTTGGTGGCTGATCAGACAAGAACACCAAGCCGTTAATACCAGGCCCACAGAAGATGTATGGAATTTGCACAGCACTACATCTTTTATACAGATTTCTGTCATCCGGTTTCCTTCAATTAGATTCCCTTCTTGTCATTCATTTTCCTGGTATGGAATAGGCAGAACTGAAAATCCAAAGGTCTCAAGAAATACAAGCTTGAGCAAGATGCAGACAGCTTTTCCTCCATTCAGGAGGCTTTCGAAGCATTTATAGATTGCCCGGTGTGCTATAACAGTGCAGTTCTACCTCATTGATGCAGACACTGAAGGCTGTTTAGCGGATTTACAAACTGCCTTGGCCAACACTTGTAACATCCTACTCCCACAGACCTACCCCTTCTCAGTTGTAGTAAACTGTTCAGTTCTGGTCCTTCCACTGCTCTGAACTGGAGAATTTAGAAACTAAGATGTTTCCATACTCCGGTTTCTTAAAGCTATTAGCTCTGCAGAGAATATACACGTTTATACGTGCAGGTAGATGATCATTACTGTTCACCTACACCAAGATTTTCAAAGAATCTAGTGCTATATCCTACAGCACCGTCCTTTATTTGGGGTGTTGTGCCTTGTGTTTCTGCTTCTACACCACGGTTGCTAAACTACACGATGCTTTAATGAATCTGTACACCCAGGGAATGATATACAATCACCCTTGAATAAGCAAACTGCAGACATTTAAATAAAAGCAGCTGCCTCTGTTGCTGACACCAGAGAGAAGAGGAAAAAAAGGATGAACTGTAAACAGACCTTAGGCATGACACATTCAGTTCTCAGACACTGAAGGAATACTTCAGGGAGAGAAAAAGACTTACTGAGACTAGTAAAAATTCGGCTAAGGTTACTTTGCTTATTTGGTGTGCTCAGCATTTGAAGTGTTGATATATTGTAAAGCTTAACCTGAATATTAATCAGTTTTCACATGAAAATGCCCTGCCTTTGGAGCATTCAGTCCCAAATGCAAAGGTACCAACAGGCCACTGTTCCACAGCTGTATAAAAAAAACATGCACTTCTGCTATAGTCACTCATTCTTGTGAAAAGAACCTGAAAAGGAGGAGAACATGATGCTCCCAACAGAAACAGAGTACAAATCTGCATTTAATGGTTACAGCAGAGAAACCTACATACTGCAACACAATTTCAAAAGGAAAGGTTTTCTTATATGAAAGCAACTTACCAGAGAGTTCTTGATCACTTCACTCTTATAAAATTCTGAAGGAAAAAGTAAAAAATACCCTTAGTTTAAACACTGATACAAGTCTTAATACTTGAAATACAAAAAACTAAAGTAACACTGAAGACAAATGCAAGTGGGTTTAGTCCATCAGTAACATTTGTAAGGAAGACTTTTAGTCAAAAACCTGTTTGCATTTTGAACTACTCACTGACACTTAATTATTAAAAGTCATTATTTAAATTTAAAAGTTTCTTCTTTATACCCATGATGATCCTGAGGAATTCCTGTGCCTTTGGTTTCTGGGGAAAAAAAAAAGCCTGTTCCAGCACTTTACAACATTTGGTTGCCATTTGCAAAGCGACTGGTTTACGTGACGTCTTCCTGGAATAGTGCAGGAGGGATAAGCTTAATTGCACTCCTTTCCTGAAGAGCAAGGGTGACCTGTTCTGGATGCTTAGAAAGTGAATAGCCAAATCACCTCACAGAGGTACAAAGAACCCTGTATTTAAGTGGAAATAAGCAACTGCTGACACATGGACCTTGGCTCTGCCAGCCACAGAGAGCCTGAAGTCTTTAGGTGGACAACTACAGGCTGGCAATCACACTTCAGATGCAGAAATCAATTACAGGTTTGACCAACCACCACAAGACAGTCCAAGCAGGAGGCTCAAAAGTTACATATTCTTACAACAGCATCCTCAAAAAAGCAAGGTTCAACTGCTGGAAATAAAACTACGAAGCAAGAAAAGTCATTTGCAAAGCTCCAAGTATTGATAGTATCACAAAGGTAATAAATATATATATATTTTTTAATAACGTTTCTCCATAACGAAGAGCTATGGCTGGAATGGAAAGCAAAGCATTAGGGAAAAATGGAATCTAACACTCAAACAGTGATTAAAAGCAGCACAGATGACTGGATGCTTCTTGTTACTGGCTGACAATGCTATTTTTGTAAATCTTTGATAGTAGCAAGTACTGGTGTATGCTCTGTAAAATATCTGGTACCCACAGAGCAGAACGCTCTCTCCCACACAGAGCAACTCCTGCTCCAAAAGCTTTTGCTTTTCTGTGCGCTTTTAAGTTCCCAAGTTCCTTAAACTCCATTTTTTGGCCAGGGGAAAGGAGGGCAACAAAAATAGGTTTATCTAAGAAGCTCTACCAAAGCTGCCATCTGTTTTGCTTCCTTGCCTACCTACACTGTAAGATTTTATGAGGCTCAGGAAACTAAAAGAGCTCTTTTCCACCGTTAGTGTAGATGAAGCAAATAATGGCAGCAGGTTATCAAGCCATAAAAAGGACGGAAAATTCGCAGCGTAAGAATTCCAACAGTAACTGGTAAAAGAGTTGGCAAGAAGCCTGGTTTACCTTTGTATATCTTGGTGTTATCACACAGGTGAAGGGTGAAGTACGTATCCAGGAGGCGATAACCATTCTTATTGATAATGTTACGCGCTGCAATATTCCTAAGATGACGAAGTCGGCGCTAAAAAGAGAAAAAAGAAATTTCTTAGCGTGAGATCATTATTTATTTACTTTTAAGTATTTTAATGGTTTCCGAAGCATTGTCGTCACAAAAACAGATGCTCTGCTTTTCTTTCTTTTTTTTTATTGGCAAAAATCTAGTGTGAACATTAAGCATTCAGCAAAGCCATAATAAACTGTCTGGGCAAGCAACAACTAACCCCCATGAGCTCAGATTAAGCAACGCTGATACACAAAACAAGCTATTCTTCGTGTCCTGTACGTAACTTTTACTCGACACATCCAAATCATCTCAATGATTGATTACTTCCCATCCATAGGTGACACTGGTAGCAGCAATATCACCCGGGTATTCTCTACATTAGAAACACTTAAGTACTTCCAACACAAACTAGCAGACAGAGCTCCAACATAAGCCACCACCAAGTCCAGAGCCACATGAAACTGGCTGAACAAGGCTTCCTGAAGTCACAGCAATCCCAGAAACTGTTACAGCATCCTTAAATAAAAAACAAAGCACATCAGAAAGACACATCCAGAAGTTCAGAGAAAAAACAAGGCATAGTCACACCCAAGAAGTCTGTCAGCTTGGAGAAGCGAACCCTTCTCTTGGCTTCAATACAGTATGTTATTTTGAAAATTCTGGTCCACAAGTTCTCAACCTGAATGAATTAAAAACCTCATTGAAATCTCCACTTTTAGTGACCTCATCCAACTCCAATACCACATTAGTTTGCTACAATACCATATCTTGGGGGGTGGGAACACACACCACATTTCCTTCTCTCTTGGTACCAGAACATCTCATAGCTGTGACCAAAATCCTGAGCTTGACAGCACACAAAGCCCTTCACCTTCAAAGGTAGATCCTTACCAGTTTATTGTTCATTTTAACTACTCAAAGCAATTCTGTAGGATAGTCTGTTATTTATTAAATTATTGCTTGGCTTTGCTTCTTGTTTACACTTCGAAAACCTGTGCGTGCATAGGACAGACCACCAGCAAGCTGCCACGTTGGATACATGAAGCTCCCACCAAACCTTTCAGCGTGGTATTGCAAAACCCTTCTCCCAAACAGTCTCTCAGCCTACCAGTGTCTCCCCCACCTCCCTCAGGGAAGTGGACAAATGGCTCCCTGCCCTTTTGGGATGGCTACAAACCACCTACAAGCCTCAAACAACTGGTTTAACGCATCCTTTTACCACGTGCTTCCTTTCACAGCATGCTTCTTTCTCCCCAGACCATGTTAATCTGCACGTCTGGATCCACCTTCAGAGAAACACTCCTGCATCTGCCAAAGGAGGACTTGAAATGCTTGCAAAGCCAAGAGACAGCAACCTGTCTGCCTGCAGTTTGTCCCGGGTTTTTAAAACAAGGGCTGAAAGGCCAGCATCGGGTTTGGAGTCACAACATGACGGCCAAGGGGGCTGTTATCACAGGAAGGAAAACTAACGTAGGAGGACTAGCGCATCTCTGTGCAGAGGACTATCACATCTCTGTTCACATGACAGACCCACAGCCACTGGTAAAAAAGCTTCAGCCTCACTTCTGCAAAGACTGTTTACGACTTAGAGTGTAAAAACAGGGCCTGAGACAGGATGCCAAGAAACATCACAGCATCACTGCTTACAAGTACACACATGTAATATAAAATTTTAAAATAATAATCCTGTAAGCAGCTTAATTGCAGGACAACAGTCTTTTGTATTAGAAATTGGCATCAAGAATGTCAACTGGAAGAATAATGTTCACTTAAAAAAATTATATGGAGCCTGTACATTATTTCAGCTCTGACCTCAAAGCTGTGCAGTTCTCCTGACCATCTCGTAAGAGAAACTGATACCAAAACAACCAAAGAGGGCAACTTTCTCTGGGTCCTTTCAGGCTGGCAAGCTCATTGTGTGACTGGTTTAAGCAGTGTATTACAACAAAGTAACCCTCAAGCAAAGACAAACGAGTTTCTCCTCTTATTATATAGAATGGGGTTTCAAAAAAGCTCTCGAGCGTCACAACCTCCACTTGCATCTTGAAGACCTCAGCCAAGTTCTTATCTCCACGCTGTGCGACTTGGTTGCGCCCTTCAAAGTCCAGAACTTATCCTAAAATCTGAAGCCTCGCTCCTTCCAAACCAGTTGGGAGAGCATAAATCTGGGGCTGTGAGACCACGGCGGCTCAGGTGTCAACCCAGGGCAGGTAACGAGTGTGTTTAAATCTCCAACTCAGCCACTGCTCTCCTCCTCCCTTCTGTCCCATCACTAGCCCATTAGCCTACCTGGCAGGGAACAAGTTTCCAACTGCACGGACAACTTCCCTGTTTATTCTCCTCAGTATAAGATCATGACGAGAGGGGGACTTGGATCCTGAAAATAGACCTCCCAGTTGCCCACTACATCACTGATGCCACATTGCATTATTCAGATTCCCTCAGAGCTCTACGGAGGCAGCACTCGGAGCTAATTAACCTCCCTTGACCCAAGATAATTAGCTTTAGCCAGGAGACCATCAGCTACAGAGGCAAATCCAAGAGAGGAGTCAAACCGGTGCTAAAATCCTTCACAGCTTTGCTTGCAGCTGCCACAGCTACCTTTATTTCCGAGGTGTTTTCAAATCTCTGCTAAGTTTTACCTCCTATGTGTCTCATAATTTTTTGAGATGTTAGAATATGCAAAACAAAACCTTGCTGTGTCACAGCTCAGCTATCGCGGGCACCAGGCAGCTCACAACTCACCAGCTGCCAACCCCAGGGCTTGCTCGTGCTGTCCTCTGTGCTCCAACCAGGAGCACAGGGAAAAGGAATCACTTCTCATCAGAGATATGTTTTAGCTATTTGTTCTGTTTGTGAAGTACCCAAAATTCTTCATCACAACAAGGGATCACTTACAGATGAGAACAAAACATCCCTTCCAAAAAGCCCAATTTAAAAATCAAAACACCAGCACTAATAAAAAAAAAAAAAAAAAGAGGCTTTGGCAACCTCCCGAGTCACAAAACTTGGAGGAGGCCAGCTGTGCTCACAAGCTGATTGCTCAGGATTTGCTTTCTTAAAATAAGATAAGCAAAATATGCAGATAAGCACAGATAATTCTCGCCACGAGCAACTCAAACAGTTCACAGTCTATCAGCAACACAGCACTGAAGATCTCAGACACCACACGAGACATCTTCATAAGATCCCTTTCTGCAAAAATATTATTTTTCAACAGAGCCCTGATTTAGCTAAGCTCTGACAGGCAGAAGTGACAGCATTAAAAAGGAAACTTAACTTCTCCGACAGCTCTGGATTTGGCACACGCAGCCTCGGCGACAGCGTATCTGGATCGCTGCTCAGTGCGGTGGTAGAGCAGGTCTAACAGCTGATTTTAGGGTTTGTAACATGCAAGTTATTTTGATTGCCACAGTTGTCCTCAGCCATTGCACTTCACAAGAAAGTTAATGAAGCAGTGAAATTGCACAGTAGGCCTTATTATCATTTGATTTAACTGAGCCTGAGTTGTAATTGAGCAGAAGCAGCTGCTACATAGCGTCTCTACAGCCACAGAGACGCAGAAAGGTTTGGGTTGGAAGGGACATTAAGGATCGTCTAATTTCAATGTCCTGCCATGAGCAGGGACACGTCCCCTGAGCCCAGGCTGCCCCCAGCCCCATCCAGCCTGGCCCTAGGTACTGACGGAGCTGGGGGTGCCCCAGCTCCTCTGGGCAGCCTGGGCCAGGGCTTCAGCACCCTCAGAGGGAAGAATTTATTCCCAAGGCCTCCCCAAAGCCTCCCCCCTGCCAGGCTCCAGCCGGTGCCCCTCATCCTGTCCCCCCAGCCCTGACCAAGAGTCCCTCCCCAGCTTTCCTGCCCCCCCTGCAGGCCCTGGCAGGCCGCTGGCAGCTCTCCCCGGGGCCTTCTCTTCCCCAGGCCCACCACCCCCAGCTCTCTCAGCCTGGCCCCACAGCAGAGCTGCTCCAGCCCCTCTCATCAGCAAACCTGCTGATCCCACTGCCCATGTCACCAACAAAGATGTGAAATGGGGCAGGTCCCAGTATCAACCTCTGAGGAACACCACCCATCACTGGTCTCCAGTTTCGTTAACCTACACGAAAGAAATTCATTCTTCCTCCTACCTTGAAAGTAAGAGAACACAAACCAGTAAGAGACACTCAGGATCCCTTAGAAAATAAAAGCTGCAGCCCAGGATCTTTTACAAACATTGTTAGAGGTAAACATAGCTGCATGCTTGTAGCTTGTGATATCCCAAAGATACATAGAGGGGCTGCTCAGGAAAGCTGTAGGAAAATCCAAAGAGCAGACTTGCCATCAGGTTTCACCTCTCCCCTCCAGAGCCACAGATGTGGCTTCCTACAAAAAAAGTATCATCCGGAGCCGCTACAAAACGGGACTTTCCGTGCACAGTAATGACCAGATCCTCTCAAAAGTCAGGGGTCTCTTTTTAAGGAAAGCACTCCGTTTTTATCATTCTGAAGAATACTTATCAACTGTTTAATGTATCTGCTGTTCCCATTCAACGACCTTCCGGGAATCCTTCCAGATTTACTGCAGGCCATAAACAAGTCAGGCCGCTGCAGAATAAAACATTTTGACCATCATCCTCGTTCATACTCTGCTTTTCACCAGATGATCCCACAGCTCTTCAGCCTACCAAGTCTTCTGAGCTTTAATGACCTGAAAACGCCCGGTCCTGTCATGTTTCACTTCCCTCCACACACAGATACCACGATGTTTAAGTACTTAAAATACCACCCCGAACATCCAGCTGTTTGTCCCCGAACCCTCAGTGTTTCCTTGTGGGTTTGTGCTGTTTCACAGTGAGGGTCAGAGAACGCAGCCAAGGTAAAATGAGCACAAAGAGTTAGTTTTAAACTCAAGCAGGTTCCTCCAATTCAGCTCAACACAGATGTAACCACCACAAAAGCAGTGAACAGCTGGCAGGAGAGGAAGGATAACTTCTTTAATTCAGCAGCTTAAAGTGATCCAACCACACTCCGCTTCCCTTTGGGCTTGAGGAGCTGAAATGATAAAGCTAATCCAACAAAAAAAACAAGTGAATGTGTCTAACAATCCAGTACCATGAACAAACTCCCTGCAGAAATGAGGGAGAAGGCAGCAGAGAAGAGGGACAGAGTCAAAAGAAAGAGGAGCTGTGCGCTGCTGTAGCCTGAACTCAGCTGCTCACGGAACCACACGGAGCAGGGACTACCTGTAACCGCCTCAAGCATTCCTGGCATTTCATAATTATTTGCTCAAGGTCACACAATGGGCAGCAAAAACAAGAACGCAGAGTTCCGACTCCTGTCCTGTCTGCACCACTTTATTATTCTCTCACGAGAATCCGGTGACCCCAGAAGAAAACCTAACTCTATCCAGGCTGGATGAGAACGCAGTCAGACAGTTTGCTATCTCTGCTGCTGATCTACCAAACCACCAGCACAGGCTCCAGCCACGAACTGGGAAGCTCAGAGGATAAATCTGGGCAACAGCAAAGCCCATTCTTCCTTACATGAAGCCGACCATTTTTATTAGCACTGGGATGAGCAAATGGCTCGCTGCTGGGAAAAGAGAGCAGCAATGCCTCTCCTTGTCCCTCACCTCCCTCCTACTGCCCTCTCTCACATCGACTCTTTCAACAAACCTGCACACGAGTTCTTGCTCTTCGCAGACACGTTAGCACTTTAACACATTCCAATCAACTTGCAGGTGTTCAAGGAGCCTCCAAACTAAAGCAAGGCAAGCAAGTTTAGTGACCTCCAGCAACAGCTGCAAACTCCTCCAGATGTTAAAGGGATGTCAGCAGGCCTGCTGCATCCATGCTCCTGAGCAGGATTCACAGGTTGTTGGAATAATCTAACTGTTAAGGGACCCAGTAAATGTGAACACATCATCCTGAAGGAAGTTTAAGTTTGGCCAGGAAGAATTCTTCCAGTCCAGACATGGGTTTACATCCTCAGGGCCTCTCCATTTTGATGCTATCAAATAATTCCTGGTGACGTCCCACGTAACCCCTATCAAGGGCAAGGCATCTTACAAGCTCAATTTAGCCTCTCTTATTCAAGAAAGAGCCAACAGATGGGGAGGACAGGGGGGACACAACCTTGCCTTTCCATACAGTGTAAACACAAGGATGAAACCAGTGTGAAACCAGTGTGACAAGGCTGGAAACCATCCTGAACAAGCAAAGCCTAAAACTTAGAGAAATGACTTCAGGAGCACAGCGTTGCCAAAAGCAACTCAGCACTCGGGGTTCTCACAGCAGCCTGCTTACCTGAAAAGCTATCCATTTTTCTCCAGAAGTTATAATATAAAAGATTTTCAAGAGGGGCTACAGCTTCAGCACCAATTCTGCTTATTTAGCCACAAACAGGGTGCCCTACCTGTACAAATTTTTAACTCAAACACCAAGACTTCGTCTTCAGACGCGCTCTCCGATTTTCACACTGTTGCCTTTCTTTAATGGAAATATTCTGTGAATTCTTTCCAGGCCAGGATCAAGCCTGACCCCTGCACAAGCTGCTACACATTCCCGTTTCCCCCAGCTTTCTTACGAGTTTCCTAGCTCGCATGCTTGATGACCCGCAGTGACTCTGGAAGAATTTAAGCAAAATCCTTCCAGCTATTTTAGCATTTAAGCAGAGTGCAAAGATTAGTTCATAACACAAATGTCACTGCAGCAAATCTCATTATTATAAACTCAACAGAACTGAGCTTTTCAGATCAGCTGTGTGGATCTGAACACTTGTGTGGCTCTCAGCAGTCATTTTTTTGTTTCCTTTAAAGCATCAAAGCTTGAGTTCTAAAACGTTTACCAAAATACGAGCTGTATTTAGCCAACATGAGCATTATTTGTTATCACAGCACCTTGGTATTACAACATTCTGATTCCCCAGATTTTCACCAGCTACCTGCTTTCACTTCCCTGTGCCAGTGTGAATACTGAGCAGCAGCCGTGTGACCTGAGTACCTGGCAGTCAAATGGTAGACACAAATTCATACAGCATTCAATTTTTGATAAATTCTCAGCCTGCCTTCAATTTTCAGGCCTCCCAGAAGGGCTGGCCCAGCTTGCTGCAGTAGGCAAAGCCTTTAAGAGCAAAGCTTTTCAGCTGCATGGCTACTCAAAACCCCCGCTTACAGTACTCAAGGAAGGACAAGAAGATGCTGTCCTCTGATTTGCACACTTGCCAGGAAGTTTTACGGAGTTTCGCAATGAAACATTCACTTTCCACAGTTCATCTTTTGACAGCTCTGAATCAAGAGAATCAAACATGACTTTGGGTCTATTTCAGGAGCAAAGCAGAAGCGTTTGCTACTCAATTCTGTGGGCCAAACCATAAGGAATTTGGGGAATTCTATTTTAATGTCATTCCGGGATGCACTTGGAGGCAGCGAGGCCCTCACACAACCATCAGTAGGTCAGCAAGCCATCTGCTGATCTCCCTGTAATTGCACCCCATTCGTATCTCAGTTTCCTTGTGACAAATAATGGGATCCAACAGCAGTTTAGTAACTTCTTTGCCTTTTTAAACACCTAATTTCCTTCTGGCAACTGTCTTTTATACCTGTATGAGTAACACCCGAGGCCCACACCAGTTCAACGACACTGTAGGACTGTAGCTGCATTTTTTCCTGTGAGGATACAACATGCACACAGACAACTCTTCTCTCACATCCCTCAAAATGCAATGGAAGGAACGAGACACACTGGCTCTGTGCAGTGCAATTTACCTGAACTAAATAAGCACAAGACAAGTCAAGACTACTTTCATCATGGGCTCAACATTTTCACAGATGTTTAATTGTGGATTGTAGTTTACAGTTCCTTAAATTAAGGTGCTTCCTTTTTTTTTTTTAAACCACTTGCGAGCATCTGGAAGACTTTTGAGGGGTCTGAAACCTCCGCAACTCTCATTTGAGCATGCTGAGGCTCACTGAAGGTTTCCACTCATCCATTTCTGCAACAGCTCCTCCTGTCCCTGCACTGGGAAGCTCAACATGAGTGGTCAGCACATTAAAGATGCTGTCCAAAAAGAGTCTTCCCCTGCTGATTCAGGGAGAACGCAAAGGACGAATGATAAGGGAAGGCTCTGTATTTGACACGGCATATGTAGACACAGATGGAGGAAAATTGTTCTTGGAAAGCAAAAGAGCCATTCATGATCTCAACAAAACATGGCAGTCTGTGGCCCAACCTACGCCTCTAATGGCAATTAAAACAGACACAGTAATATCAGAAAACAATTAGGGGAGCTAATTGCAGAATGGCTATATATTGCTTTTAAAAGAAATTAAGCCCTCTGGTCTTTCCTCCCCTGTATCCTTCCTCCTGAGCAAGGCCACGAAGACTTCTCCTCATTAAGTAACTGACTTTACCCTGGGGAGCACCTCAGAAACCAAGTTCTCCCTCAGAGCGATGGGGTGAGCAGCCAGCAACCACGCAGGAGCAAGAAACTTCCTTTTTGCACACCATTATCTCATGCAGAAAATCCACGTCACTTTCCTAGAACTCAGAACCAAGGAGACAACCAAGAACAAGACGGAAATGCAGTGCAGGCTCGAATTCAAACTCTTCACTGGTCCTCTGCATCTTCATCCTTCTCCCCACATCCCAAATTGATCTGTGCTCATCGCTGCAGAAAGAAGCTGAATGAGCCTCTTATTTAAAAGGTGAGGTAAGGGACAGAAGGTACGGCTGTTCAGTCTCAGGATACAGCCAGGATAGATGGTTAGGTGTGACAAAAACATGCAATTCACTTCAATTTAACATTAGCAGGAAGGATTCGATACCAAAATCCTAAGGCCACGCAGAGGCTTAGGCAAATCAAGCTCTGTCTCTATTATTTCAACAGCTGTGTTTGGTTATGGTCACCACAACAGCAACAGCCCAAGCGAGCTGGCAAACAACCCAACTTCAAAGGGCAAGAACTCCTGGTGTGCAAGAAAATATTGCTCTGAACTGCAAAAATCCCACAGGCACTGACCCCACTGGCCAGACAAAGCCCCTCTTGCTAGGTGCTTATTTAAGGTACAAATAACAAGGGATTACACACATACAATACTCCCATCTTAAACAAACACCTTTAAGCAGCAGCTAAAAAGACCGCTGCTCCTTATTGGAGTTCGCCTAAATTATTTACTCCCTTGCAAGAGGATAGACCAAAATCAGAACTGCTCCTCTGATGCAAGGAGGGAACCCTACCACGGGGTAGCAGAGAGAAGAGGCACAAGCCTCACCTTACTACGATGCCCTGTGACAGTTTGGAGAAGTCTCAAGCCTTTAACCTCACCTCAGGCAGCTCAGCATTCACCCACGGGAGCTGCGGGAACAAGCCAGCTATTCCAGAGGAGAACATGGTGCTCAGAAGGATCACCCAAAAATTACACACGGTCTCATGGAGTCAAACATCAACAGAACCAGAATAAACGCCCTTCTGACCCTAAAGAACCACCTGATTTTAGGCATGCAACATGTTACACAAGAAACAGCACGTGCCGATTAATAATAACCTGAAGTTTATTAATGTTTATGATCTTAGTGGATGACAAACCGAGGGCCGAGCAGTAAGCCTCTCTTTATAATTATAGAATGAGTCCTTATCTACTATCAAGACTTTTCCTTCACCCGATTAAGAATATTTTCTGATGCTCCCCTCTGTATTTCCTAAATAAAGCATCAAATCTTATTTACTACAGCTGACAGAGCAGTCTCCTACAGATCACATTTAGCGATCAGTCTACAAAACACACATTCCTAAGGGGGGGGGGGGGGGGGGGAAGTACATTGTAGAGAGCAAAAATCTAGCCCCAGGTAAACAGGCAGACCTACCCCAGATGAACTGCAACTTCAGGGCTACAGTTCCAGTTTCACAACAGCTACTTCCTCCTAACTAGCACCTGTCCCTGCCAAGTGCTAGACCTTGATGCAGCTGGAGAAAGCAGTGTATGCGATCACTAGGTTAACGCTCTCGTGGTGGTGTTTTACTGGAGGGTTTCTTCCCTCCCCGCTCCATGTCTGAAGACCGTGCGTGTCAGAGAGAAGTGAAAGCAGCATTCAAATATACCACTTTCCATCTGCCTTTCAGATTTCCCCCAGTACACTTACTAGGAAAGAGGAAGTCGAATATTTAAGAGTCAGATTTGTTTTCGTATTACTCACTGGAATATGTAACAATAGCTACAGAAAGCTGCCTCCAGAAGAGATGCTTTTTGCATACTGTTTTCACTGCAGAGCTGGTACGTGTGCAGCCACAAGCCCAAAGAGCAGGTTTCTTCACTTCTCCCACATACAACGCCTCGCAAACTCAGCTGCCAACACCTTCAATCACCCGTCTATGCCACGGTACCCATGTTATTTATGAGCTGCGTGCATCTTTAAAGAAAGTAATTTGGAAATGTTAAAGTTGTTCTAATTCAGCTCATGTTCCTTTACCTCAACTCACTTTGATCTCATCATATATCCAAAGCACGTACGTACCTGAGGTATTTAATTACCCTGCATCATCGCTTCCGACTACTAAAACTAAGCTGGGATTTACTATCAAAAGCCAGAAATACTTTCAGTCAAGAAGTAATTTTGTTCCTGGAAAGTTCTTTCCACCTCTTGCTTTGCAGTTCACTTCACTTTGACTTCCATTCCTTTGTATCCTGGGTTCACACAGCACAGCAGCAAGTTTTTCAGGCACTTACATTAAGCTCACAACTACTAGAAACACCAAAAGCCCCAGAACTCCTCGATGTTTAACATACATTATTTAAATAAATGTACCTCAATGGTTGTACAAGATTTCTTGTACAAAAGTTGTACAAGATTTCTTGTACAACTACCCACTTCTTCCCAGTAAGAACCACAGAGTAAGAATATAAACCCCCAAAGAACCTTCACAGTCTTTGAGTTTAATCCCTTTCCATCACAGGCAAGTTATGGAAGAGAACTCTTACAGCGTGGTTTCACACTCAAAGATTTCTGGGGGACTTCCTTCCCACCACTAGGTATTTGCTACAGAACCTTGTTTGGCTGTCTGAAGTTTTTCAATTCCTCAATCTGGTTTTCATCTTCAGTAGTCATAGCAAGGGACTTTTCCCTGCAAAGCATGTTTAGGACAGGGATAACCAATTGCTTGAGCAATGCTGGGATAATAGAAAATAAATCCTGGCCACACGATGGTTTTACCCAACTACTGGAAATACCAACATGCCTTCCATGAAACCAGCCCACATCTGGTCTGACAAGTCCTTATCAGCACTGGGTATAAACAAAGGTGATGCTCTGTGCTTTGCTGGAGCTCAGAGAACGAAGAAGCTTCGTGTAGCTCAATGAGGAACCAGTCCAGGTCCCATCTCTATCCTCTGTCCATGCAACACGAGCTAGGCTGCTCTCAGAGTTAAGCTAGTATGGAAGCCACCAGTTGTATTTACCAAGCACTGCTCCTGGACTCTTAAAAAAAAAAAAAAAAAAAAAAAAACATTAAATTCCAACTGGTTCTTTATGAATCCCAGTCTGAAAGCAACTGGAGGCTACAGAACGTCCCTGTGAAATTTCACCAAATGTTTGCTCTGCCCAAACACCTGCTTCTGACCTTTGGGGCTGAAAATTCTTTGCTGCTATATTCCACAGAAGCTTTCATTGCCTGCCAGAAGATGGCTACCAGCTGAAAGACACAGAAGATGCAGGGTCACCTGATTTTGTCCTGACATCGTTCATGGCTATGCACAGTGACAAAGCTCACCCCTTCCCTTCTTATCACCACGTCCACATTCACTGCAGCACTTCCAGCTCCCCCAAACCCACCCTCTTGTGCAATTATTTCTCCTATAATTTGGAAGTAATTCACAGATGATCTCCAGAAGAAAGCCTCTTGCAGCTGTTCAATCAGACCTGTAAATAGGAGCAGCCCAAACTTTTTATCTCGTAGCTAGCTGATAGCTTTTTTTCCCCCCGTGCCTGGTGTGGAGTGCAACTGCTCGGGGATGAGCTGTTTCTGAGGTGAAGCATCACTTCAGAAGCGGCATTTCATCCCAGGCAAAGAGGCAGCAAGCTGCTGCTCGACTGACTTGGCACTCCACCTGTTACACTGAAATCCACTCTGGGTTTTGTTTACCTCCCCCCATCGTAATTCACCTTTTTCCACAATAAAGTAGTAAAGCTGGAATCAACAGCAAAAACAGCATGAGGGAGAAGTTTAAGTGCTGGAAGCACTGGTGCTGAAGTCCAAGCAGACTGCTCTAGCAAGCTCCTGCCTCTAGCCAACCCCACGCGATAGCTGTTTTGGTCAGCAATTAACACAGTAACATCCAACAGATCATTTGACTGCAGCGTGACCGGCCGCTCTACGTTAAAGACTGCACTTTTTGTCCAAATTCTTCCACCTAGATTGTAAGCCTGAAAGGTCTGGGTCCCCCCGTTCCTTTGGGCTGCTTATAAAGCCAGGACGGGAAAGCTTCTTCTAAGCTTTTACAAACCAGTAAGAAGTTATCACGACACTCCTGGCTTTCTTGCATCAAGCAGCCGGGAAGAGATAACGCTAAAGAATTTCTGCTTTAAAGTGCAGTTGTTTCAAGAAGAGAAAAAAAAAAAAAAAAGGACATCGTGGAACAATTAAGGACACAAATTGGAATTATGGTTAACCAGATGCGTTTCTTTACAGCTCTACCATGTTTTTCTCCCATTTAGAAGTCAGAAAAAAAAGCAAAATGCACTGTTAAGTCCAGTCACCCTACCTCTAATCAACATGAATTTCACAGGCACTATTAAAACTAAGCTGAAATTACACCGTCAACACTTCAGTCATTAAAAGCACTCACCTCGGGCTCACAAGTTCGAGAATTGGCTCTTTAGAGAGATTTATAACCATTACTTCGACCACCTCACATTCATCCTTATACTCCAAAAATGCAGCACCAGGTGTTCTGCAGAAAGCTGCCTACTGAAACAAATCACTGGGTCATGTTCTGTGCTAGCAGGTAGCCAACATTACCTCACGTTACACAAAACCCACTCGGATCAGATACCTCTTTCTTCCTTATTCAGGTGGAGCTCTGAACTGCAGTGACTTTTCCATTCTATTTCTCATTTCTGCAGTAAAACACCCTCAGCGAGACAGCCCCTCGAAGGCATTTTGCAGTTCAGGAACAGACTTCTAAGCTCAGATAACAAATCCTCCTCTTTTTTACTGTATTATCTGCATATGAGGCAGCAGTTTCAGAGCTTCTCGGTTTGATGGCAAGCACTGGCACAAAACACAGACACACAGCCCATGTATTTGCAGAGCACACAGCAAAACAACACCTCAGACTGTCACAGGCTTCTGCTTGCTACAATTAACATCTCCGCAGCATCTCCACGAGCATCCTACAGAACTCAAACTAAATATTTACTTGACTGGAACAGCCTCTAATTGATGATTCAGTTTCTGTTCCTACGAACTCCTACAAAAGTTTCTACTCCCAGAGGAAAAAAAAAAAAAAAAAGATTGTTTTGGTCTCACTTTCACAAATGAATTCCAGTGACTAATACTAAGGCTTCTCCCTGCAGTGTTCACTCAGTTCTTGCACAAGCCTGGGAAAGAATAAAAGCAGAAATTTAGCAGGCAGAAGGCAGTACTTGATCCCCTGAACGACACTCAGCACCCTGTAAAGTTCATCCAAAAGAGAGCTTGTGTTTAACTTCATTAACACGGAACAGGCCCGCCTTTTAGAGTAAGTAGTTGCTCTCAAATCAGGGTCAGTACTCGTGCTGCTCCCGCAGCCAAGAGCCATGTCCATCCTTCCTCTGCCCCTGAGTGAAGGCCTGGTAAATCACTCTCACCCCAGGAGCTGTTACGGCCTCATTTCCAGCCGAGATCTATCCATTTTTCCTCTAGCAATGCTTCGCTTTCACACCTGGAAGCACCCAGCTGAAGCAGCTCAGACCACGTGCCTAGTTCGTAATGCCACCAACGGCGCAGGGGCAGCGACCCAAAACTTCCAGGGCGGACTTCCCTAGCACAGAATTTCTGAAGGAAAGCAGAGGCATGCTAAGTCACTATCCTCCCTCCAGCACCGCTGTCGAAGCTGACTAGAAGCACAGGAGGGGAAAGGGCAGAGACCGATACAGATTGCTAAACCCTCCAGCCGAGCCTAGGCTACCTCACTTAACCTTGCTCCTAACGCTCTCCACAACTAAAGCGCTCGGGTTAAAGTGGGACGGCTGCCCAGTAAACCAAAAGCCAAGTATCAGCAAACAGGAAAAACAGAGTTAGGCGAAGGAAGGATGTGCTGGGGAGGGGACTTTTCACTCCTTTCCAGAGTACGCCCCGCAGTCAGCCCTCCCACCCCACCGAGAGGGGAGGCAGAAGGGAAGGGGGCACCCCACGGCTCCAGCCTCCTCAGTCACCCCAAGAATAAAAGTTACCTAGAGGGAGAGGGGGCTAATTTCACCTTAAGTCCCATGTACAGGCAGGAGAGGGGTATACAGAGCCCCATGTAATGGGGACCCTTCCTCCCTCTCACCTTCTTTGCCAGCCCAAGGGAACGGTGCTCGGAGCCCCTGCCTCGGGGACCCTCTTTCTGTCAGCTCGGGGACCTGGCCTTTGCCCAGGGCATCCCCATCCCACAGGGAACCCCACATTTACACATCAAGCGGGGCTCCTTTCACCTCAAGGGACCTTCACACCCCAGGGGAACCTTCATTCACCTCAGAGCTCCCGCCTACCCCACAGGGCCTCCCTTCACCTCAAGATACCCCAGGGCATCCATCCTTCCACCTCAAGGCACCCCCACGCCTAAGGGAGAATCCCACTTTCACCTCAAGGGATCCCCACACCCCAGAGCACCCCCCCTTCACCTCAAGAGACCCCCACACCTAAGGGGGATCCCTTTCACCTCAAGGGACCTCCACAACTCGGGGGGATCCCCTTCACCCCAAGACAGCCCCACACCCCAGGGAGCTCCCCTTCACCTCAGGGAACCCCCATTCACCTCAGAACACCCCCACATCCCAGGAGAACCCCCGCTTCACCTCAGAGCTTCCCCATACCCCACCGAGCCCCCTCTTCACCTCAAGAGATCCCCCAAACCCCAGGGACCCCCCACTTTTCACCTCAGAACACCCTCACACCTCAGGGGAGCCCCTCTTTCACCTCAGGAGCATCCCCCCCCTTCATCTCAGGGAGCCCCTGTAACCCACGGAGCCTCCTCTTCACCTCAAAAGGCCCTCAAACCCCACGGACCTCCCCGTTTTCACCTCAAAACACCCTCACGCCTCAGAGGGGCCCCCTTCACCTCAAAAAAGGTAAAATAAAAACCCTTTCACCTCAGGAGAACTCCCTCCTTCACCTCAGAGCTCCCCCATACCCCACGGAGGCCCCTCTTCACCTCAACACACCCCCAAACCCCAGGGACCCCCACATTTCACTTCAGAACACCCCACACCTCGGAGGAGCCCCCCTTTCACCTCAGCACACCCCCAAAGCCAAGGGATGCCCGCCCATTTCACTCCAAAACATCTCAGGGGAGTCCCCCTTCACCTCAAGAAACCCCCTTTTTCACCTCATGGAGCCCCCCTTTCACCTCACCGACCCCCCCTTCCCCTCAGAACACCCCCACCCCCCCAGAGATACCTCCCCGCCCCCCCCCCTTCGCGCCTCCCCCCGGCCCTACCTGCTGCGAGGGCAGCTCCACATGCAAGGCCCGGCTGGCGGAGCCCGGGGGCAGGGCGGCGGGGCCGGCGGCCGAGCTCATCCTGGGTGCGGCGGGGCAGCGGCCGGCCGGCGGCTGCGCATGGACCCGGCGGGCCGCCCCCGAGCCGCCGACCCCCCCGCCGCCGCCGGGCACTAAGGGGTTAATGGCGGCGGCACCACCGACCCGCGCCGCTCGCTACGGAGCCATATTACCGCAGTGCCGGGGGGCGGGGCGAGGGGCGGGGCTTCGCCAGACGCGCGCCCGCTCATTGGTCGGCGCTTCACGGAGGCGGGAGAGCGGGTGGGTTGTGGAGGTGCTATAGGCTGAGTGGCGCGTCAATCTGCTCCGCTCTCCGGCCGCCTCTGTCAAACCGTTGGAAAAGGGAGCCCGGAGCTGATTGGCGCGCTGGCTTCCGGAAGGCGGGACGACGCCGGCGGGAGCGTCTGGGGATTGGAGGAGCCGGGGTTTTGATTGACGCCGCTCGCCCTCCGCGTCACGTGGTGGTGGGGAGCTGTTTATATCACGTGGAGGGACGGAAATATTTTGCTCGGGGGGCGGGGGCGGGAAGGGAGGGGGGGGGAGATGTCGCCATGGCAACGGGGAGCGGCCTAGGCCCTGCTGAGGGGCGGCCGGGCCCGGGGTCCCCACAGGGCGGGTGCTGAGTCCCAAAGGGCACGGTCCCTTGGTTCCACCAGTAATCCAGCTCACATCCCAGTATCCCAACAAAACGCCCCATATCCCACCATCCTGCCCCATGTATGCATCAACCATGTCGTGCCAATGTGCCCCACACGATGCTAGCCCACCCCAAGCTGTCCCACATCACGCCAACAACATGCCAGCCTGCCCCATATCGTATCTACCTGCCCTTCATCTCGCCAGCCTGCCCCACATTGTCCTGCCCAGCCCAATAGCTGGCTGGTCCACCCCACAGGAGGCCAACCCGCCAGCCATCATTCCAGTGCTCACACCAACCTGCCCCACATGCACGCCAGCGCGCCCCATGTTGTGCCAATCTGTCCCACATGATACCAACCCACCCCACACGTACTCCAAACATCATAACGAGATGCTGCACAATGCACCAAGCTGCCCTACATCACACTAACCAACCCAACTGTTGGCCAACCCACCCCACATCATGCCAGTTCAACCCATAACACGCCAACCCACCCCACATCACATCAACCCACCCCATACCATGCCAAACCACCCCACATCACATCAACCCATCCCACACCGTGCCAAACCACCCTACATCACATTGACCCAACCCACAACACGCCAACCCACCCCACATTGACCCATCCCACATCACGCCAACCCACCCCACATCAGGTCAACATTGACACCAATACACAGAAGCCAGGCACAGCCCTCTCCACGTGGCCCATCTCCATCCCATCCCATCCCACCTGGGCAACCTCCATCCTTGTCAGGAGGACCATCCCCACCACCCCCATACCACGTCCACATACCGCGCAGCACTGGGAGCGCCAGTCCTGTCCCCGTGTCCCACTGGGGCCACCGGTCCCCACGGTGCCCTGCAGAGCCGGGAACGCCTTCCCAGCGTAGGCAGCCGCGCTGGAAATGCTCGTCCCCATTGCTGCAGGGACGGGACCCCAGCCTGGCTGCAATAAACCAGCCGTCACCGCAGCGCTCCACCAGGAATGCCTGTCCTGCCGCCCCAGTAGCAGCACTGGGAATGCCTGTCCCCACTGCGCCGCGGCACTGGAAATGCCTGTTCCCACCAGGCCGGGAGGCTCTGGAAGGGCTGAGCACAGCGTGCAGTGCTGGAAACTCCTGTCCTCTCCTCCACGCGGCCCTGTTCGGCCTCCAGCCACGGTTGTTGGTGCGGATGTCCTCAGCGGGAAGACCTCTGGTGGAAGACCATCCCATCTTCATGCACCTCCAACGTTCGTAGTCATGCAATATTCATGCTGTGTTGATGTAGTTGTATCAATATTGTTTTTAGCATGCGTTTCAGTCCTGGATAGTTTATGGAGAATGCATTAAAAATAATTTTAAAAAGGAAAAATGGAGTGAAAAGTCAAGTTTTCTGGAGTTTGATGGTCGTCCTTGCAGAAGTCATGCTCTTTCATCCTCCACCCTCCTTTCCCCAAAATACTTCTTAGGAGTGAAAAATAAAGCTGACAGACTAGACTGTCCCTTGATTAGCAGAGCAGTGTGGGTGGTTTCACCACACAGTGACATGTGAGTGGGGACTTTTTTCAAAGCTTTAACTGAATCGGGTGATTCTGTGGGGGGGTGCCCAATAAATTTGATACCTCGAGCTTATGTTTCAGACACTGTGAGCCTGGAGTTGTATTTGAATTCTGGATGCTTCCATCTCTGATTATGAGAATAATTTCTAAACAGTGATGTATTTTTGGAAAATCTTCTGGGAACTAGTGAAATTTCATTTTTTTCTTCTTGTGAAAAAAAAAAAAAGAAAAAAGAAAAAAAACCTTGCTGTTTCAGTATTTGCTATTGTAAAGTGCATTACCTTCAAGCGTTCATACTCCTGAGCCATGTTCTCAAGCCCGAGGTTTGAACATAGTAGTTGTGGACCAGTTGTATCAGTTCTATTCACCTCCTGGGTTCTGGTTCATTACAATGCTCGTGCTCCTTGCCTTTGAACTCCATCTTCATGCTGGAAGATTGAAACTTGCTTTCTAGAATGAAATCTGATTTTGTTTTGTTTTGTTTCGCTTTTCAGTCTTTATTCCAGAGGTGTGAAAAACATTTGGAACAAAATTGTTCATAAAATCAAGAGACTTAGTAATGCTTTATGACCTAGAAATTCTTTATATATGCTTCCTCCAGCAAAACTAACCCAGCTCAGCATTATGTATAATATCAGAGAAGATCAGCATTGTAGGAATAGAGCTATTTCTGAGATAAATCACTAAAATGGTTTATGGAAACAGCATGAACATGCTGCTGCTTGTTTGCCCAAAACAGCCAGGGATTTTAAAAAATCAGTGAATCCTGAGATGATGGGTGTCATAAGCTGGAGTTGTTCTGGGTTTGTTTAATACAGACGCGAACAATTGGACTCGCAGCAGAAATTCAATGCCTTGCTGCACAAACCCAACCACTGACACTCTTGCAGGTTACAGAGAAACACTAAACAATGAAACATCACCACTGCAAAAAAAATAAAATAAAATAAAATAATCGTGTGGTAGGATATAAGCAACTTCAAGTGCTTTCTGTCCTCGGTAAACTAATACACTGTGACCAATTTATGCTGATTTCATGAATTCAAAGTCCACTCTACACTACAGTAGGCATTACCTGCAGAAAGACTCCCATGCTGTGGAGCAATACCAGGGCTTTCCTATTTTTATTCAGTTCAATGAATTTCTCAAAACTTCCTTTGAAATGCTGATTTTCCATAGAAAAGTAACATGACTTCAACATAGCAACTCTCATGCCCTGTATATGGAGATTGCATTTAATTTGCTGCCTAACATACACTGAGAGATCTAACCCTTAATTCAGGTGCTAAAGAGCAGAATTTCCCCCAGAGGAAAATTCAGACCAAGTCAGCAAAGCCCATGTTCATTTATTAATCATTTCATAGCAGTGGAACTGATGTAACTCCAAAAAAAAAAAAAGTCCCTGCAGATTTCCAGCTCATGCTCGTTGGGGTTTTGGCCTCATATTCCAAAATTCACGCTTTTTATTTATTTATTTATTATTATTTTCCTGTCCTATTGTTCACAAGGACATTACAAAAAGGCATTTATACACGATACCATACCCACAGCAGTATTGAGGTCTTTTTAGGGAATACCAGGGCTAAGGTTTTCATTTTACATTTGATTGCCATCAGCTTTGACAGGTTAAGTCCAGCCCTTGTCTAGTTCACGTCACCATTCAACGTGATAAAGAACCTAATCTGGAAATCTGGAGACACTTAATAACCTTGGATAAGGTCTGAGTGCAAACAAAATAATCATCCCTTTTGGGCTTAAAATAATTGGTTCACTAATTAATAAGGCTTGGCAGATTATTTTAACCAGAGTATTTGCAAGTTGCACCTGGGGAGGGCCATGGCATCTTTTATCCTGCATCAGCAGTCCCACAGGAGCAGTCACATTGGAAGAGTCCTGCAAATCTCAGCTGCACACCCGGCATTACGTAGGACCCCGTGTAATTTACTGACGCCCTAGGAACTTGTCATTTGAATTTCTAACCACATTAAAAGGCCAGTGTTATCTGTCCACATAGTTTGGAAGATGACAGCACCACCTTTATGACATCCCAGTGGATGTTCTTGGGTCTGTTTAGCGTAACAGATTAAATTCCTGCAGCTGCAGCAAAATGCATCGATGCATGCAGCAGCCTGCTCCCATTACCTGCCCAGCTGCTGCTTTGTGGAAGTGAATCCAGCAAGCCAACAGGGAAAGGAGTTTTCAGAAATACCACCTCATTTCTCAGAAAAGAGTATAAATGCAAACTTACACACGTGGTCTTCACACGTGGTCTGAACTCACACCAGCAGCCACTCACTTTGACCTTACAGAAAGTTCGATTTTTATTTTATTTTATTTTATTTTATTTTTTTCTGAGCGTTAGTTTGGGAAGCAGGGCCAGAAAACACTTTAAATTATTATTAAGAGAATTTTAAGATGTGTTGTTAACAAAATAGGGTGAACTGTTGTGCAGAATAAAGCGAATTTTGAAAAACCTCTGCGGAAAGCTAGATGAAATGCCATGGAATATGTAAGTGTTGTTTGAAACTTCTTGTGTTCTATTTCTTCACACTCCTGTGTCAGTACTGCTCTTGCTTCGTGGCACTCAATTTGAGACACAAGGGATGGTGTCCTTTCAAACGAAACGTGGTGGAGAGGGTCTGACTGCAGGTCAATTCCATTTAATAGATTATTTTATTTTATTTTATATTTTATATTTTATTTTATTTTTATATTTTATTTTATTTTATATTTTATTTTATTTTATTTTATTAATTTTTTATTTTTATTTTATTTTATTTATTATTTTTTGCAAGTTTTGGCATGCCAGAACCATTAGGAAAGGAAGCAATGGCCTTGTGGCTAATTCCTACCCCTGCCTTAGATTGGGTAAAATACTCTTTTTTATACTGCTACGGGGTGTTAGATCATTGCGAAACCACTCAAGTGAGCAAACACACTTCACTGACAGATGAAAGGATTCCAAGTGCACAGCTAAACACTTAACTTTTCCGAGGTATTTAAAGAAGTGGGAAAAGCTTGAGCTTTGCCACTGAATGCCTGTTAAATAACGTAACTTACAGCCACAGCTCCGGGGGTTAAAAGAGCTTGTCCAGCTCTGCATTTGAAGACATCAAGCTTGAGCAACAGAGGCTAACAGAAGAGGCTGTGTTTGTGGGTGCTACACCCTGGACTTGTTACGTACAAAGAGTTTTTGAGCCTGTGTTTCTAATTGCAGGCAGCTAAGCTTGCACTGTCCCCAGAGGTTATCTTAAACTGCTGCAGGACATTTGCAGCTACCTAATAAATATGTTTATTTTTGAATAAATAGAAACATGTATCTGTGATCATCAGCTGAAGGGCTGTCAGGGTATGTGCTAGCTCTGGCCTACATGGAAATGTTCAGAAAAATGCTGAAAATGTGCAAAGGTGAGTTAAACCACATTAAATCCCAAGGAGAGTTTATTAATTTGCAAGGAAATTGCCATTCATTTGCACTTCACGATCGCTGTCAGCTGCATAAATGGCTTTGTTAATTGATTTCATTAACTGGTCATATGTTTCCTGAGTGTCCCAGTACAGATAAACCCCACATCCGATAGATTTCATTGCATCTTTGATATGCAGTCAAGCTATTCTGGTCACACTACGTGCACAAAGTCCCCTTTCAATAAAAAAAATCCATAAGTCAGCTCACAACTGATAGACAATTTCCATGGAGGGCATGGAAGTGGATTCTTGGTGCTTTGGTGTGTAAAGTATCTACATTATTTTCCATTATTTTCCACTATTTTCATGGAGGAACTTTCTGCTCAGAGCAAACTGATGGTTAAATGATAGACTCATGAAGGAGATCAGCGGCAGCATCCGAAAAAAGGGGGGATCCCTGCGTCAACCCTTACCAACTGCCCTTGTTTCCATATGGACAAGGTTGTACAAGAATTGTTTTCTAATTGCTGTAGGCAGTGAATGTCTCTTTGCTATGGGCACGTTAGCTTTTGGCACCTGGGTTCTTTCCCCATCTTCACAGCACAATTACTAAATAGAAAGTAACAGCCAGTAAAACAAAACTAATTTCTGGGAAAACATGCAATGCTTTCAACCATATTGCTTTAAAACCAAGCGTGTATCATTGCCTTGAAGCCTTCAATACAGTAAAACATTGTGGTTTGGGGGAAAGGGTGTTGTTTGTCCTGCTGGTTTTTCTGGGTAGCTCGAGAAATGTGTTCACAGACTGTAGTGGGTTTATGTGACAAGGTTTTGGTAGCAGGGGGCCATAGGGGTGGCTTCTGTGAGAAGGATCTAGAAGCTGCCCCATGTTTGGTAAGGGCCCCACTGCCGACCAGAACTGAGCCAGTAAGTGATGTTGTTTGCGCCTCTGTGAGAGCATATTTAAGACAGGAAAAAAAAACACACTGCGCCACACAGCAGCTGGGAGAGTGAGAGGAGTGAGGAACAGCCTTGCAGGCGCCAAGGTCAGTGAAGAAGGAGGGGGAGAGGTGCTCCAGGCGCCGGAGCAGAAGTCCCCTGGGGCCTGTGGTGAGGCCCATGGTGAAGCAGGCTGTCCCCCTGCAGCCTATGGAGTACCACGGTGGAGCAGGGTTCCACGCTGCAGCCCGTGGAGGAAACCACGGTGGAGCAGGTGGCCCTGCACCGACGGAGACTGCGGCCTGTGGAAGAGCCCTGCCAGAGCAGATTCTGGGCCAGACCTGTAGGCTGTGGAGAGGAGCCCAGGCAGGAGCAGGTGACCTGGCAGGAGCTGCTGCCCGTGGGGGACCCAGGTTGGAGCAGTTTGCTCCCGAGGGATGGACCCCGTGGTACGGACCCAGATCTGGAGCAGTTCTTGAAGAGCTGCTGCCTGTGGGAAGCCCACGCTGGATCAGTTCAGCAAGGACTGCATCCCGTGGGAGGGACCCCACAGCACAGGGGACGAGAATGACCAAGAAGGAGCGGCAGAGAAGAATTTCTACAGACTGACCATAGCCCCCATTCCCCCGTTCCCCTGCGCCGCCTGGGGGGAGGAGGTGGAAGAGGGTGGATGGGAGGGGAAGGTGCTTTTGGTTTCTTTCCTTTATTTCTCACTTCTCTAGCTCGTTAGTAATAGGCAATAAATCTTACCATCTCCCTATGCTGAGTCTGTTTTGCCCATCACAATAATTACTGCTCGATCTCCTTGTCCTTATCTCAACCCTTGAGCCCCTTTCATCGTATTTTCTCCCTGTTCCTCTTTGAGGAGGGGGAGTGAGAGAGCGGTTGTGGTGGAGCTCGGTCACCCACCCGAGCGAAACCATCACACAGACTGAAGTCACCTGACCAAGATAGGCTGATCTCAAACCCAACGAAGCCAACAGATCAAAATTGAACATCTTTGGTGCTTTTTTTTTGATCAGTGATGTGTCTCAGTGAAGTGAGGGTTTGCCAAGACAAAAACCTACACCTCATCAAGTCCCACTGGCTTGGGATGAGGTTTACCAGACGGCTAAGACGTGATGAGGATGGTGGGATCCAGTTCAACGGTGGATGCTGCCACAGTACCAGTCCCTGCATCAGCCCTGACACAATCTCACCCTCTGGGTTACAGTATAGCCTCCATCTGTGAACCTGATTTTTTATTTTGGAGAAGATATTTCAGCCCATTTACTCCTGCCAGAGCGTTGCCGGTTAGTTTGGAAGTTGTTTGAGTTGGCTGGCTGAAAAAAATCCAAACAAAAGCTTATTGTCTAACAGAGCTGGAGGGGGGCGAAGTGGCGGGGGGTTGTAAAAACTCCCCTCAGAAGGATGTTATTGCTTCACCACTGTTGCCGTAAAGAAAAGCTCTTAACAGGAAAAGTTTAACGAGTTCAATAAATGTTCAAAGAACCTCCCAAAACCTTCTCAGTTTGGAAGCAGCGAGAGCCAGCTCTTGATAATACGTTGTGTTCTGGGGATGGTAAAAGAGAATTGCTGCCACGTGAAGTCATGCTGCGATCTTAGCAGGTTTCACAAGCAAGGCAGAATTGGGCCAAGACGGCTTGGGATGTTTGAAAAAGGCCTCCTGGAAATGGCACTTGGGATTAAAGCCGTGAGCCTGCGGTGTGCTTACTCAGGGACATGTCTGCATTAAGCTCACACAAGTTTTTGGCTTCGTAGGACCCCTGTTTGAGGTTAGGGTGAAGGATGGCTTGCCTCCTGCTCAGTCAGGGCTTGGCAAAGTGATGTTTTGCCCTCTGAATGCTGTTGCAGCATAGCTGGGAAAACGTGGTGCTGTTTTGGCTCAGATATAAAACCAAAACTCCAGGCAAAGCCCTTCGATGTGCTCCAGAATAGGAGATGCTGGATGAATCTGTGGGATTACTGAATCTGCTTGCTAAGTTAACAGAGACTGCTGAACAAGTTTATTTCACCATACATAAAATGAATGTGTCGTGGACTAAAAGGCAGAACAGGAAACAAAAAAATAAGGGAGAGAATTAATCAGCTTGGGATAAGGAATGGTATTTACCAGTATTTTTCCCTCAGGGTTTTCAGTGGGCTGTAGGAGAAGGCTATATCTGTATTCACCAAATTGTATGCTCTGGGACCACACCAGACAGAGGAATTACAGGTCTTACCTTATATACTGTGGCATTGATCCTTCTGGGGGCAGTCCTAGGGCTGTGCTGGTGAAAGCAGGACACCTCTGCACATGGGCTCCCTCACCCCCAGCCACCCCAAAGTGCCTGCTCCTGGATCCCTCGCTGGGGACTACACGAAAAGCCCATGTGAACCAAGCAGAAGGGTTTTTCTGATTTCAGTGAACCTTACATCAAGGCCAGAGGCTGGCAGCTCACTGCTGAAGAAGCACTGGGTCTCCACGTCACTGCAACGGCTGCCATCCAAGCAAGATGCAAAAAAAAAAACTAAGCTCCTGCTCAGGCATGGCCATGAAATATCCCCTGCCACACCGAAAGGAGTCTCTAAAATAAATCTATCTTCTGCTTGAAATTCTGCTTGATTTCAGGTCCCTTCCCTTTACTGCGTTTCCATCTTGCAGAGGTGCTGTTCTGACTCCCTGGCTTCACCTGATGGGTAAGGGTGCTTCCCACCCCGTGAAGTGGTTGCATTTCACCAATGAGCAAAGCAAATCTTTCCGTGGGATATTTATAGATCTCTTTCAAGCCTTTTGGGTTGAAAGCCTCTGCAGGATGATCCATTAATGAATATGAAAGAAAAAGAATCGATGCAGGCATTGGCTGGGAGCCCTCTGGCTGCAAAGCATCCCCAGGGCAGCATTTGTACTGAAATCTTTCTCGATCTTTGACTCGCTAGGTATCATTTCTAGGTCAGAACATTTTGACTGACTCTTTACAGGTGAAACCCACACATCCATTTAGCACCATTTACTTCCAGTTGGTTGGAAGGCGCATCCAGGCCTCCGACACGCCGAGGAGGGAGAACGGATGGGTGTTGTGGTTCTGATACCTGTTCTGATAAGAACTCCTAACCCTCCTGCTATTTCATCGAACAAGATGTGTCTCAAGGCACTCATCAGCCCCGCCACTTGGTCAGGGGTAAACCTGTGGCCAGGATGGAGGCTGAGGGCTCGTTGTGCTCTGTCAGCTTTATGGGCTCAAGGTGGAAAAGCTCCTCTGACAGCAGAGAAAACAGGCAACAGCTATTGGTGTCTACAGAAACTCTGGTCAGAGAACTTGATGTCTGGAGAACTGAGCTGGCTTTGCCCAAACTCATGCTCTTGGGGCAGAGGGAATAGAAATAAATGTTGCTTCGGTGCTTTCTGATGCCTGACTGGGAGAACTGTGACTTTTTATTAAGGAGCCCACAACAAGAATGCTTTGGGGATAGCACACGAATGAAATCATAGAATCAGAGAATGGTTTGGGTGGGAAGGGACCTCAAAGCTCACCGGATTGCAACCCCCTGCCATGGTCAGGGCCCCCAGCCCCACGCAGGCTGGCCGTGGGCACTGCCAGGGCTGGGGCACCCCCAGTTCGTGGAGCAAAGTCAGGAAAAACTCCCTATCTCTCATCAGCCAGTATGAGTGGATCAGACCTAGGAAAAAACAGAGGGCCAGTCAATGATCAGACCATGCATGGAGTTCAGATCCGCACCAGGCTTCTTCTAAAGCCTTTTACAGCCTGTTATAACATCCTCATCCCTATGTTCCCAAGGCAGAAGGAGAAAAGAAAACCACACAGCAGAGCAATTTCGGCATCAGCCTTTTCATTTCGTGTCCTTTCAGCTCCAAAAGGTGGCCTCATGAACCCCTGGCAGAAATTTGCCCACTTTTGTCATACCAGGATTCTTCCCGAAAGGGAAAAACCTCATTTAACTGAGCTGTTGCCAACTAGCACCATTTTCCCGAGGATCATTTTACTGCGTGAAGCTCAGAGGGCTTTGCACTGCAGAGATTCATTTGTTATTCCGCGTGGCGCTGCTGCTTGGGCTAAACTGACAAAATATTTATCCAGAGGGTAATGCATCCACTCCTGCCCTGTGCCTCCGCCTAGTACAAAGCCATTCCAGGCTGGCTTCGTGGTCTCTCGGCATTACTGCCTGGCATTTCCCCAAAATGCCTTTTTCTTATCGTGGAGTTACTGACAGGCACCTCTGGAGGGCAGCATGTCCTCTATTGTTTTTTCTCCCCACCCCTTTCCTTAGACCCTGCTCTGTTTCCAGACCTAATAAAAAGCTACTCAAACCCAAATTTCCATGCCCTGCAAATGACACTTTTGTTTATCCTGCCTGAGTTAAGGAGGGTCTCCAAGCAAGCTGGTGGCATCCCACCATTTCACATGCTGACATGCCAGCACCATAAAAAAATATCACCACCCAGCTTTGCAGCCGGGGAAAAGGCACCTAAATAACCCCATGTAACATGCTCAGGATGCCCTGTGGCTGGCAGTTGAGGCAGGAATCGTTGCAGGTGGCCTGCATCCTATTCCCGTGCCTTTTTTTTCCATATAATTAGCCACCTAGCCTTTTTCTCCAGCTCTGTTTGCTGGAGGGAGGGCTCTGATTTGAAGCACAGGACAGAAGCTACTTAAAAGCACAAGGAAGAAGAGGTGACAGTGAAAATCCCCCTGCTTTGAGCCTGTAAGGAGGCGCAAACAGGGACAAAAACAGGTTGAAAGGCCCCCAGCTGCTTTCCTTCCCCTCTGAACAGGCAAATTTGTGAGCCCAGCCCCAGGCAGGGGGGAAGAGCATCCTTGGGAAGGGGTGAACAAAAGCAGGAAGGCTGAAGCCAGAAAGCCCTGCGGGAGGGGACAGGGGGCAGCAGGACTCTTGCATGGAGGTTTAAAAGCACCAGAGAAGTGCGAATGCACTTTAACACCAAGCTAAACAACAGCAGAGGAAAGGAAGCTGCTTAGCTAAAGGCAAGACAGGTCCGCCAGAAAGCAAAGATGCCCATTTCTCAAAAAAAAAATGAAAGGAAAGAAAGAAAAAGAAAAGGAAAAATAAAAAGAAAAAGAAAGAAAAAGAAAGCAAAAGGAAAAGGAAAAGGAAAAGGAAAAAAAGGGAAAAGGAAAAGGAAAAAAAGGAAAGGAATGAGAAAAAGAAAAAGAAAAAAGAAAAGAAGAAGAAGAAGAAGAAGAAGAAGAAGAAGAAATACAAAGAACAGCTTTATTTTATCTAGCAGAAGCAGAATCCCACCTCTTGTTTTGGCCAGCAGAAGGTGCCTGGACAAGAAGGCAGTAAGAGCACAGTGCTCCTGACACCATCTCCATCCTTCCAGCAACCTGTGGCATGCCACCACCGAGACAGAGGTGGCAACTTTAATTTCTGTTAATGCTTAGGTTATTTTACATTTTCATCTCTCTTGTCTTGGTGCTGTGTACATCCAAGGCAGCCCCTCCCCAAGAAATGCCCATGTTATGTAGGCTAGGGTGGAAGCAGGAGATACAGGTGCCTGTATAGGTGCCCATAGCCTTTTGCTAAATAAGTTAAAATCCTTAAACAAACCACGAGCCAGCGGAGTTTTAGTATAAGGCTCTTATCCCTTGGAGAAGGGAAACCTACTACAGGGAAAAAAAAAAGAAGAAAAAAAAAGAAAAAGAAAAAAAAGAAAAACAAAACAAAACAAAAATAACACACACACACAAAAAAAACAAAACCAACAAAAAACACAAACAAAGAAAAACAAACAAAAAAAACAAACAAACCAACCAAACAAACAAAAAACAAAAAAACAGCTCCAGGGGAGTAATTTGTTCCTGAGATCAGGTCAGAGCAGTGCTTGAAACATGAGCCCAGCACAGACCTTGGGCACAAGATGAGATCAAAGGAAAGAATCCTCCTACAAACTGGTGGTAAGCAGCTAGAAAATAACAATATAAATAACAATATTCAGGACCGGTTTCACATTAGAGCTTAATTTATAGGACTTGGGTGTCCCCTTCAAGCACAGTCAGTCCTAGGCAGAGCTGGCCCCACCTTGCAGAAGGGACAATTACAGGAGATTCGTTAGCACAGCCCTGCACAGGAGTGGATCCTTGTCTGGAGCAGCTCCCTCCCTCCTCTGCTTTAGGGAATTTGCAAGCAGCAGCTGTGCTTTGATATAAAACTCGATAAGTTCTGAGAAAGCTCCGAGAGAGCCGACCTCCTCCAGGTCACGCAGAGGGCTCGGAGCAGAGCATCCCAGGGCTCTGCTCCCAGTTTCACGGCTTTTCTCCCGGGGCTGTTTCAGCCAAGTCACAGCAACCCGGCCTTAATATCTGCTAGCAGAAACCAGGACCAGATTTACTAGGAGGGGAGATGAGCAACCAGGTCTATCTTCCAGACCAAGAGGCTTTCAAAGCCCATGGCCAAGCCTGAAAAAGGCAAAAAATTAAGTTTGTCACCTTGGAAAGTGGCATAGTGAGTTTAAGCCCGTGAAAATGACAGGCTCACAGACCCCACCCCACCCCACCCCAGCCCGACAGACAACAGGTTAAGCCCTCACTTGTTACTAAAAGAGCCCGCATGAACTTTCCAGCAACGTGTGCTATTTCTGGAGTGTTTGCACCTCCCGCGGATGAAGGCTGAGGGCTCAGACAGGAGCTGGGAGGATGCAATCCTGCTCTTCCTTCGCTAGGCAGCAGCAACAAAGCCCTTTGCTGGAAGGAGCAAGAGGGCATGAATTTTATCCGCTCAGCAAACGAGGTCCGGAGATGTAAGCAGGCAACTGTAGCTCCTTATGCACCCACAAAGATTTTCTTAATCTCGTGAGTATCCCAGGTAGGGACCATGCAGGTAAGCACGGGTCTCCTTTTGGAAAGACCATCCTCTTTCCTCCCCATAAAAGCCCAGGCACAGCTGCATTTACCCAAACAATTGTGGTAACACGAACACCACAGCACGGAACAGACCAAAGCAGCCCGCTGTTTTTGCTCGAGTTTTATTTCTAGAAATTTGTACAAAAAAATCGGTACTCTGTAATACAACAGTCTATCAAATATGACAGATGGACGTTTGTCGTCAGAGGCAAGGTTCCAGGAATGTGAAGTACCGTCCTCTTGCATGGAAGAAAGGCACGTTTTAGAGCTCAAAATACACTCACCGAACGTTTGCAAAGGCAGGTCAGACATGCAAGTAGTGCAATGTTTCAGGTTTACACGAACACTGTACTCTGAAGAAATCTCACTACAAGCACTGTTAGCAGCCATGTAAAATAACACTTTAAAAAAGTCGCTCACTTCGGATCCTATGCGTGAGAAGGCTACTCCTTTACATTCACTGGACAGAATATTTAAAAGCCGTCTTTGGGCAGAAGTTACTCCTAAGCTTTCCCCAAATGCTTTTTTTTTTTTTTGGGGGGGGGGGGGGAGGGGGATCCAAAACACGAACAGTCCCGCTGCGTTTACCCCTACTGGCTACCCTAAGGGTCTGCAACACTGGGGCCACACCATTGCACCGTCCCACCGCTCCTGGAACTTGTCCTCGGAGCTTCGTGGCTATGAAGGAGTCCTGTCTTTCCTGCTACGTACCACTGTGCAAGTAGCACTTGGGACAGACCTGCTTCTAAAGTGACTTTCCAGACACAAGAAGTGAAGTTACAGCCACCAAAGTATCCGGCATATCGATATGGATTGAAGTCCTCTAGACTCACACATCCTTTGGTTCCCTGCACCGCGCAGGGTAGGCACCCTGCCTGGCTTTTGGCAGCCTGCTGGTGCTTTCAGAAGGGGCTTTTCCAAAGCAGAGAAGCCCTTGTGCTAGGTAAAGCATGTCTCAGCATGGCTCTTGTGCAACGTGCCTGCAATACTGCTCTCCTGGTCAAATCAGCCTGCTGCTTTCTGGTTGAGAACCAGCTGGATGCTGCCCTCCCCAAAACAGCTTGTGCAGTAGATGTAGGAATGCTTCTAATCCACCGCTGGCAATCCAACAGCATTATAGAGCAGATTACAAAGGCAATCATTTCCCCCATCCAAATCCTCACAGCAATGGGGAGTTGTGCTCTTTTGGACAGAAAGATGTTTGTAATGGGATTTATCCTAAGTAAAGACTTTTTTTAAAAAAAAAATATTATTTTTTACAAGTGGTCTAGCAATACTTTAAACACTTTCTTTAAGAAGACACATACACCCACACATGCTTTCAAATGCGTGATGACAGTTTGGACTCCTGGAGAAGATGGGCTGAATCTGAGAGAAGGAGGCGCTGCTGCTGAGCCAGTCCCTTCAGTTGACTTCCAAGATGTCAGTCTCTGGCAGACCAAATTTGCTCTTATACTTGTCAAAGAGTTTGATCAGGGAGTCCACGTACATGCTGTGGTAGAAGTCCACTTCCTTCTGGGATGGATTATCAATTTTGGGGATGGTGATGGGCTCGCCAACTGATAAAAAAAAGGAGAAACCCACAGGTTAGATTAAATGCTCCTGTATGCCCCCGAGATTTGTCCTCTAGGGCTACAGATGCATTAGCTCAGCACATCCACCCTGGAATAGCACAGCTTGCCATTGTGGTAGATGTTTGTCTGATTCCTCCCCAGTTTTGCTAAGCAAAACCATCCCACCACTAGAACCTAATCTCAATCTGCCATTTTAGCTACACAAACAGCACCAGGGCTTGTGTGCAAAACGGTGAGGAAGTCCCAGTTGCTGCCTGCAGCCTAGTGATAAATCCCCTCCCAGTTAACAGGAACCAAGGCTAAAAGCTGCGGTTCTCATACTTCCACTATACACAATAGCAAAGAAACGCTTATTTCCCTAAAAGCCTCATTTCTTTGTAATGGAAGACTCAGAAGCACACATTACGGTTGGCATTAAGGCTCAGCTGTCAGACAGTATCACGTCACCAGCAGTAGGGCAGGCTGCTTCTGATTTTGGCTTAGAGAAGGTAACAGCCACAGCATTTTGTCCAAAATGAGCTCACTGGCTCAACTGGCTGGTAGAATATGATGGGGGTCTTGCAGCCTCCTGAAGCTACTGTGGCTCATTCTCAGCTTGTGCTGGGAGGTTTCATTTAAAAGGGAAAATGGAGCTTTATAAATAGTTTTTCAACACCCCAAGACCAAACTAGTGTGGGTATATGGCACATATTCAAGTACGCTGCTACTTAGAGAAGCACACAACATGTTCACCCCAAAACCTTACCGACAGTGGTGATGGGCTTGGAGTACGGTAACAAGCCCCACGTGTTGGAAGAGAAGAGGCCACGACCATGAAAGATGCACGGAGCAAAGCCAATGTGCTTCTGAAACTTCTTCTGAACCCATCTTCCCCAGGAACCCTCCTCGAAGATCACTTGCTTGTACACTTCGTTCTCCCCGAAGGAGTAGACAGGAACCAGGTCCGCACTAGAGGGATGGAGAGGTGTCAGGACCCCTGTGCCCCTGGGCTGCAGTCAGTATTGCAGCACCACACATTGCTGTGTGCTCTTTCAGGCTGCACATTCGCAGATTTTATTGGCCAGAGCTTTATTTGCAGCACAAAGCACAGATCAGCAAGCCAGCTAGACTTGGCAGAAGATGGGACAGGTTCATGTGTTTGAGGCTTGGGGCATGGAGCTGTGCAACACAGCAGGACTGAAAAAAAGACATCATCTCCTTCAGGAGATGAGACCACCTTTCGTATGCTAACAGGACTGCTCGAGTGTTGAGGTTGCCTCTTACCCATGCCGTAGAGCCAGTTTCACAAATCCTTTCCGGTTTTTCAGCGTCACGGAGTTCTTCCCCGGGGTGCAGTTCAGGGACTCCGCCGCTCCCCCCACCACGATGATGATGGCGTTGCCGCTGCCGTTCTTGGACAAGATGTAGTCTATGCTGTCGCGGTTCACAGGACATATACCTGCAGAGATGGGGGAGACAAAAGAACCAGCTGCAAGATTAGGAACAGCCTGGATGATCCTGAAGACACCAATAAATCCTTGCAATCAAGGCATGAACTTTCTGCTTCTAGTTGAGTTGCCAGACTTCCCTGTGGTCATGGAGAGGTCATGGTGTGCTTTCAGGCATTCTGTTCCTTGACTACACAAGCATTTAATAGGACTGGACAGCACTAGACTTGGTCAGAGACAAACTCCACCACCACCAGCTCTCAAAAACTTGCCTTTAAATGCAAGATTTCAGCAAGGATTTCCGTCTGTGCTTAGCAATGCACAAGGCAGTTTTTTAAGATTTCCTCCCTCCATGTAAACCGGAGCTGGTTTATCCTTAGGGTGGAAGCCAAGCAGCTGTATGATTTTGACGGATACAAATATGAATCTGACCAGTTTCTCAGCAAAATCAACTAGGGGAATAAGTCAGCCTGTGAGGATGCCTCAGAGATACAAAGAAAACAAATAGACAAGCCTCTCTGAGACATCTAGTGTGGATTAATTTGAAAAATAATTCACATTTCCAAAATAACATCTCAAGTCGTTGCATGAGAAGTGCAAGGTGCTCAGTTAAGTCCATATTCTGGGATAAGTGCCTGGGAAGGTCCTTCCCTTCATTGTGTGCAGGCAGGGACAGGGCTGTACTACCACCCACAGCACCTCAGGGCAGGGAGTGCTCTGCAAAGCTGAAGCACCAGGCCTCAAATCCAGCGATCCCACTCAGCCAGATGAAAAAGGGACCCTCTGACTTCTACTCTATTGCTCTAAAAATATTAAGAAGTGTGTGTGATCTTCTACCCCTCAAAGTCATGGTTTTACCCTACAGTTACTGTCTGAGCTTGCTCATGCCTCACATTTTTGGCTAGCATAAGCCAAGGAAAAACGAGATGCCATCATTTACATTCCCGTCCACACAACTTGTCCGAGCTGTGCGAAGTACTTAAGGTCATTGCACCGCAAAGGGCAGTAGTACATGCCATTTAATTTTAGAAGCTGATTCTGCACATCTCATGGTAGTCACTTGAACCAAAGGACTGAAGTGATGAATGGGTCCCCTGGAATTACATAGGGCAGGCCTGCAAGCCTTTGTGTGTATCTTTAAATACAGGACACCAAGGTCACCACCTCACCCCAGCTCCAGGCCACAGGGGAGTACACCTTTCTCTAGATGGCTGGGTTTGAAGATGGAAAAACCCATCCAACTTCATTCAGCACAGCTACAGGTTTCCCTGACCATGTTCCTCTGAAAGGCTCAGCTGTGCTGGCTGCCCAGTAGGATGTGCTGGGGTCAGCTTTGGGCCCCTCACTACCAGAAGGACATCGAGGCCCTGGAGCGTGTCCAGAGAAGGGCTGCGAAGCTGGGGAAGGGCCTGGGACACAAGGCCTGGGAGGAGCGGCTGAGGGAACTGGGGGGGTTGGGGCTGGAGAAGAGGAGGCTCAGGGCAGAGCTTATTGCTCTCTGCAACTGCCTGAGAGGAAGGGGGGGGAGCTGGGGGTCGGCCTCTTCTCACAGGTAACCAGTGATAGGAGCAGAGGGAATGGCCTCAAGTTGTGCCAGGGGAGGCTCAGGTTGGCAATGAGGAGACATTTCTGCTCAGCAAGAGCGGTCAGGCCTGGGGACGGGTTGCCCAGGGAGGTGGTGGAGTCCCCGTCCCTGGGGGTGTTCAAGGCAAGGTTGGACGTGGTGCTTGGGGACAGGGTTTGGTGGTGACATTGGTGGTAGGGGGTGGTTGGACCAGATGATCTTGGAAGGCTCTTCCAACATTAATGACTCTATGAGAGCCTTGGTACTTCTGCCCACCAAGGCTCACCAATGACATGGCCCCAGCTATCAGCAGCTCAGATTTACATCCAGCACACTCACACTTGTCAGCAGAAGGAGATTATTGCTGCTCACAGCACTGAGCATGGAAATCTTTCCTCCAGGAAATGTGAGGAGACACGCAGACAAGCGGCGAATGCAGACTTGTGCTCTTTAGCACATTTATACAGTATACAGGATTTTCTGTCCATCTCCTTGTGCCTCAGAGGAGGCTTGCTGTAGCTTTAATCTCCACTGCAACACTAATATGCAACAGTGGTTGCAAAATGGCTAAGTTTACGTATTTG
Organism: Oxyura jamaicensis; assembly: GCF_011077185.1. NCBI lineage: Eukaryota > Metazoa > Chordata > Aves > Anseriformes > Anatidae > Oxyura > Oxyura jamaicensis. The sequence goes on from NC_048893.1 coordinate 202,296,007, forward strand.
TAATATTTGCCAGGATTTCACTCAAAGTAGTTCATCCACAAAAACAAAAGATTCGGGGAACTATCAGCACTTTGCAAGTGACATTAAAAGCCTTTGCAGCGACACCCTCAAGATCCAGTATAGGAAGAGTAAAGACAAATAACGGCTTTCAGAAAGATAATGTTGTCCAAGAGATCACACCTACAGTCTTCTTTAAATCCAGTAAGTACAGAGGGAGCAGGATTTCCCACTGATTTAACTGTACTGGCTTGGCTATCCCAGAGAAGAAACCCTTTCTGCTCTAGGATGTGGCTCTGGACGGACACAAGATTTCTTTTACCAGTCACCTTGTGCAGATTGAAAGGGTCTTTTTTAAGCAGAATGGCTGATGCTGCAGAGACGAATTAAGTTTACAGCTGTGCAATAGTCTGGAAAGCAGATCCCAGCTTCTCATGCACTGCTGTCCTGCAGAATTCACATATTATTTCCATCTAATGCAGGCAGATGGCAACCAACTTACTTCAGATACTGCCTTTCCTGGGCAGGGGCATGCATCCTTTCTACACCACATCTGAGTAGCTTTCTTCTCCCTCACTTAATTAAGGCAGTAGTCTAGAAACAGTCAAATGCTGCTGCTTCCTCACTTTTCCCAGCCATGAGGTAAGATTCAGCCAGAAGACTGAATTAAGATACCTGTTTTAAGTACATTTATTGATGATAAATAGTATTGATTATATATTGATTGCTTCAGGGGCAGGAAAGAGGTTACTGCATTGCTCAGGTCATGGTCTTTTAAAGGCTTACTCCCTCGTCTCTTCCTAACTCTTGAGCACCCTTACTCTAAGAGGGAAGATGAGGCCAAGAGCTGTTTCTGGAGGTTATCAACACTACTTCCTCTGCCCAGGAAGGCCTATGAACTGTCCATCATTAAAATAGTGGAGTCCATTAAAAAATAATTAAACAAAACCCAACAACACCTAATAATGTCATTCAGCAATTTATGTCACTGCCTATTCTCTGTGACCCACCTGTAGGAATATACCTAGGCTCTTCTGAGCAGCTGAAACCACGGAATAACCCAAAATCTGTTGGTCTGTCAGGCATCTAAAACCACTTGGATGAAGAGGGCATCTACCACCACCATGAAGGCTGGCTTCATGCCACCTCATGCCATGAGACCCAGGAGCTCACGTTTCAAAGACTAGGGAATTCTTGATATTTTCACATAGCACAACTTTATCTACCAATACCTCCTACTACCAACTAGGATGACTCGTTTTACACAGTTGTGGCCGTGAAAGATGTAGACAACTACCAGGTATCTTTAGTATGCCTTTGTTCAGAGTATTTTTGAACTAAGGATGAATGCAGAGAAGCAGCAGCCCTCGATGCATTTATTCACAGCTTCCTCTTGACAGCTATGGAAGCAATGTTTGTGTGATGCTACAAAGAAAAAGGGGTTGTGCAGGTTTCTCCCACAATTTTTCACTTGAATTATAGAATACTTTGGGTTAGAAGGGACCTTAAAGATCATCTAGTTCCAACTTCCTGCCATGGGCAGCAACATCTCCAATAGATCAGTGTGGAAGAGGGGCAAAGGCATGGGTAGGAGAAGCAAAGACCTCCTACACTTACCTCCAGACATTAAGTAGTCCCTCAAAATGGGCATCCTGAAATTCCCAGCCAGGGTAGCAAGGTATGGTCGGATCCCGGGGAATTTCTGGCTGACGCCTGTGGCCTCTGTGCTGAAGTTGCAGAAGGCACCCAAGCCCATGATGCCATGTGGATGGTACCCAAAAATGTAATTCCTGGTGGTCAGCAGGTTGTGGGTTTTAACCAGCTAGGAAAGAAACAGAGTGAGCTCACATGAAGGCAGATGTAATGTAATAAAAATTAAAAGGAAAATAATTAAAAATAAATAAAGCAAGAAGTCCCTAGTACAAGTCCACCACTTTTGTCCCACTTCCCACCAAGAACAGCCCAAGGGCTGAAGATATCACCTATCCTGGATATCAAAGGCTGCATTAAGGGTTGCAAGTTAGACATTGGCTCCTAAAACTGAGCAAGCAGAATAAACAGAACGATCTTAGTCACTAAGAGGACAGGCAGCCAAGCAGGAACAAAGGCTGGTTGCAGTAGGCTGTGCCCTTTGTTTCTCCACTCTTCCCAAAGGAATTCTTGTAAGCCTCCTGTCCAAGCCAGCCCAGTTCTTCATGGTCCTGTTAGCCACGGCTACGCCTCCTTCCAAACCCCGCCTCGGCGCATTAGTGGCTCACACCCCAACGAGAAGGGAAAAAAAATAATTAGTGTCCCATAACACGAGCAAGTTTGCTTAATACCTGCAAAGAGACCTAACCGCTTAACACGCCTTCTGGCCACCCTCCAAGATGGAAAAAGGCATGGAGGGGAGGAAACATTGGAAACTGTTCTCCTTTCAAGAGATTTCACGCTGATCTACACACCAAAAGAGCCAACGAGACACCTTGAGCAGCACTCAGGTTTCTGCAGGATGCGCTCCAGCGGCAGTGACCGTGCTATTTGGGGTTGTGCAATGTTCCTAACCTAATATTCCCTCCTGTTTTCACACCACGGACGCTCTGAAATTTCCTTAACCATGCACAGCACAACCCATGCCCTGGTTCCATTAGGGCCAGCAAATTTTCCCCTCCACTATAAGTAACAGTGTCCCGTGCATCAGAGCATCTTTCCCTGTATGCAAGCAGGGCAAGTGAGCAAATAAAAGGACTGTTCCATCACCCTGTACCCTAAAGCCCAGAGACAAACCAGATGCTACCCTCGTTTCCTCTGCTAATACAGGAGTAGGGATTTTAAACCAAAATTACTTGTTTTTCCGGTTGCAATAATACCATTTTTTGCTGGCTGCTGCACCCCAGCAGCTCTCAGACCGGGGCAGCACCTACAAGCCCCAGCTGCCCTTCAGCACGACGCTCTGACCACCTCTGCAGCCCCTGACTGTACACGCAAAGGTCACGCTTTGTGTCAGCCCCTGTAGGAAAAAGCCTGATGTGATGCTGCGGAAAGCCGCGCGTTACGTCCCCCGCTGCCGTGGCCAAGAAGTACTTTGGCAGCAGCAGCACGCAAGCTGGTTTTGTTGAATCATGCTACGGGGAGCTGAAGCCCAGTTGCGACATGCTGAGCGAGTGCCCAGAAATGCCATTCCCTCCTCCTCTCCCCACGCTCCTGCTGCTCTCTGCAGCGTTTAAGACAGCAGCTGCGGCATGTTAGCCAAGCTGGGTGTCCTACCCCTGTACACTTCCCTCTTGATTTGGGGTCATGCAGGGCTCTGGGAAGTGTCTGCAGATCTTTGGGGTTGCAGCAGCTCTGTAGAGCCCCATGGCTTATGTCACACCTTTATTCCTCTCCCTTTTTGCTTAATTAGGGGGTGACTTTGCTTTTCATCCCCAGGCTGCGAGGGGTGTCCCTCTGCTTTGACCACCTTGGACAATTTGGGCTCCAAGACCACAGACTGGAAACCTCTCTCCCTGGAAGAGTGAAGGGAAAGCAAGCAACGGCACAACAAGTAACCCCTCCATCTGTCACTTCTTGCTCAGAGGTAGGAGAGACCCAAGACCTCATCCTCCCTCTGCACCGAGTATCGCTGCTCTCGGAGGAAGGTCCCTGGAGCAGAGGGGTTGTCCTTGTCCCTCCGGAGCAGGAGGCGCACCACGCATGCTGCCCTGCTGCTGCCAGCCCCTCGGCCACGTGCAAGGACACCCGGCTCCCACGTGGAGCTCCTTCCTTGCATGAGCCCAGCCAGACCTGTCTGTCTGTCTGCCAACATCTCCTGTTACAGAGGCGTGGGGTTGTGCTTCTCTTGGCAAGGATACGCACGGTGCTCGGGAGGGCGCTGCCTGCACATTGCTCGGTGCGAGCAATGCCATGCCTGCTTTTTCCCCCCGGAGGTGGAAGCTGTTTCAGAAAGGTTCTCACTCTCTGAAGGCTCTTCCTGGGGCACAGAGCAGGGATTTACAGGCTGAAAGTCATTCTGCCTTTCAGATTGATGCTCTTCCCCAGCAGCTTGTCCCATGCACTTGCCGCTGCCCTGCCTGGGATGGCCCATGAGAGATGGGTCAGCAGAAGGAGAGGATGTTTCATGGCTGATCCATATAATGGAGAACATCCTCCTCTTGCCAATTCAAGCCAGGACAGCCCCCCACCATAAGCACCACCCAAATTTGCCCGTGCAGCACCTGGAAGAGGTGCTTAGAGCTGCTGCTGCATAAACTCAGCCCAGGGCTGAGCTGCCAGCAAAGGCAGAGGCGTGATGGCTCCCTAAACTTGGTCTAGAAACAGGAATTTAAGGACTATAAGCACTTATTCCTGGCCTCCAGCACGACCGAAGCTTTCCTTAGGAGGCTGATCACTTCCCACTGCACCAACGCACCCATCCCAGCTGCTGGAAACCCAGCCCGAGACTGAGCGCAGCGCAGTGGGAGCAAAGGTCCATCCATCTGCTCGACCATTAGCACAGGCAAATTTCTTCAAACAGATCTAAGCCTGCCTACAGGAGCCATAAAGCCGGGTAATCGGGGTAAACAAACCAAGCAGAGTTAAATATTTGAGTGCCAGACGGACCCGAAGAACAGCCCTGCCAGTGGTATCTGCAGGAACAGGAGGAGTAAAAGCAGGAATTTACAGCTCCTCCTTCAGGATCCACAACTAAGCTTGCAAACCGATGAAGGACTGCAGCTAGCTGCATCCCACCCAGCTGCACGGTGGAAGAAGCTGCTCTCCCCTTCCCAGCGATGCAAACCAGCAGCTGGTGACCCCTCCAGGCTCTGGGTATCACCGATGTACGACATGCCCCATGGAAGCAAAACCTCCAGCTGAGCAGGAGACAGAGAAGGTCTCGCCACACGCATCTGGCAAGCGCTCGATGCCTGACATCACCAAGAGCCAAAGGTCTGCAGTCATCGCTATCTGAAGTGTTATTTCCCCCGGAGATAAACAGCAGCAGCTCCTACACGCACGGGGGAGGGCTCCTTTTTGCCTAAACAAGACCTTTGGGTTGTGGAAGGTGCTGGGACCTCGCCTGCCTCTGCGGGTCGAGTCCCTGCAGGCACAGCACCGTGCCCATGTCTGCAAGAGCTCGGGCCCCACCTGGCCATTCAGCAGCAGGATTTAGCTCCCTGGCAGCTTCCTCAGCTACTTTGTGTGCTGCTTAAAGCACTATCCGCAAGGCCAGCCACTAAGCAGCAGACGAACTTAAGCTCCTGGTGCCCTAAAATAGCTCATCACTGCCAGAGCGGTCGCGCGAAGCCCCAGCGAGCGTGGACGAGCTCTTGCAAACTCAGGCTGGTTCCCAGATCCACTTGGTATTACAAAACATGATCCGTGTAGCTCCAGGTACAATAGACCTGGTGTTTCAGGAGGCCAAATCATCATAAACAACCACACCAGGGCAGAGCCTGCTTCTCCTGCAGCTACTCCCGTAAAGCAAGCCCGCGGAGGGTTGCAGCAGGTCTAGCCACGAGTTACAACACACAGCTTCGTCAGGTGGATGCCAGTTACATTTCAGCCCGGCCAAATCCTGCTTGATCCTCCAGCCTGAGCTCACGGCAGCTTGGCAGGAGGAAACCTCGGCTCTCAGACCTGCAGCCTCTGGACAGCAGGCTTTTAGCCTCCACACCCACATTTTTGGTGCTGCAAAAAGAGGAGGTAGCTCTCTGGTCCTGGGAGGTGGCTTTAGTGAGTTGGGAAATGATCTACGAAGCTGCTTCCTATTTGTTTTTTGGACTATGGGTTAAATTTGCAGGTGGTCCCTGCACACAGCTCTGAATGCAGAGGTTGCAAGACACAAGCTGAGCATTACAAGAGCTGCTGGCAAAATTGCTCGAGGCACTGGTGGGACTTGCTCCAGTGGTGCTCAGTGGACGTGTGGCACTGCAGACCTCAGCAAACCAAGCCCTGCTGAGCCTTTACGGGCACCTGAGGATCCAGCCAAGTTGAATTTAGCAGCCAGAAGAAGACACAAGCAATATTTGTCTCTACACCAGTCTCCCACTTAACTGAAGACAGATAAATAGTTTATCTAAAGATTTCCCAGGCCTTTCATGAGCCCAAATAGAAGCTGTCATCCTTCCTGTTCTGCCCTTCAGCTCCCATTTACCATTTAGCTCCGCAAACCTTGCACAACTCCACCCCTTCAGCGACATGGGGATTACGGCCAGAAGGGGACCTTGCAAATATGTGAACTAGCAAGGATTTACCTAAAACTGCAGAGAAGTTCAGTTTATCTACCTGAAACTGCAGAGTTTACGTACTTGAGCAGCCCAGTGTTTGCTAAGCTTTTAATACCCACCGTGGGGCTGAGCCACAGGGCTGGAAGATGGGTGCCGCACAAAGGGACGGTCACACAAGGGGACCAGCCACCGCCAGTGGCCCCCTTGGCTCAAAGTCTCCAGGAGAAACCTGCCCGCTTTGGTTTTATGCGATATCAAGGCTTGTGGCAAGCCCTTAAGGTCTCATCTCCCACACCACAGCCTGCTGTGCTCTCCTTGAGCTATGGAGCCGACCTGGCAGCCTGTGCAGCTGCAATATTTTCCACATACACCTAAACCTGCCAGAATTACCCATTAAGAGCAGCAAGAGCGTGGCAAGAGGCTCGTTGGCCGGCAGCACGGTCATGCCCCTGGGAGTTCAAGTGACTTGGGAAGAAGGAATCCAGGCTGTGCCGCTTTGGAATTGGATTCTCCAACGCATGGACTCCCTTGGAGTAGGGTGGCTCGTTAAAAAGCCATCCAAGATGCCTCCCTTTTGCTCGGCCTGATCAAACACTTGCCAACAGCCTTATGTAATAGTCCTTCCACCTGCATGTCCTTCCAAAGAAGCATCAAGTTCCTCCCCTCGATGAATTTGCCCTCTGGTTACTTCTAAGTCCTTTGGCGAATTCGGCAGCCCCCGGAGCAGAGTGGCAGCCCCGTCCTGTCTGCAGGATGCCTGAACTACCAGGGAAAGTACGAGCACAAACCAGGGACTTGGAGATAGCCCCACCACTGGACCCCCAACACCCCAAACCAGAGAGTTTAGAACTAATTTCACTGATTGCTGTGAAATAAGGCTTTTGGTGCATGGGCTTCCCGGTTATTCTGACCCATCGCCCTGCTGTCCTATGGGATTAACTGGAAAACAGACCAGAGCTGAGCTAGGTTTACAAGCAGAGGCCAGAGTTAGTGCTAGGCACAAAGCAGGATTGCTGCAGCATGAAAAAAAAAAAGCTAGAGGGAGCAGTAAGGCTCCCTGATCCTAAGTCAGATTGCCTCAAGATGCCTGGCAATAAAATCAGAAGCAGAAGTCTTCTGCAAATCACGTTACCACCACCATGAGCCATGCGTTCCAGATTTTTGTGTAACCACAGCTGCTCCAAGCAGTGCTCAGGCCATGCTACATAAGCCATGTCCTGCTTAGAGTTCAGTGTCATGGATGGAAATAGTGAATGACCAAAGTCATCCCCACAGAGGATGTTAAAACTGAGTCTAAACCAGTAAATCTCATTGCATAGAGACAAGCTGGTGCTTACCCTTATTGGAAAATAATCCCTGAAGTACCTCCATATAGCCCAGTTTCTCACCCATTGGGATCTTCTTCCACCTGGAGAGAAAAAGCCACGATTTTAGAGCCATATCCACCTGGGTGCCCACCAAGAAACCTAGAGGGCTCGCTGCCTCCCTGGGGAAATCAACAGCTTCTTTCCTCTAAGGGAGCGTGACACCTACATCATTCACTAAAAACGGGTGAAACCAGCAGTGCTGAGGACTTCAAGGTACTTCAAGAAGCCGAGTGAGGCCTGATGACAAATTTGGGGTGGGTCAGACTCGGTATTCTGCCGTAGTTGGGTGTTGGGCAAGTCAAGGTAGAAACAGCTCGAGCTTAACCTCAGATTTCCCCTTGGGGGAAGGAAGGCTGAGGTGCTGGAAGATTTCAGCACAAGTCTCCACTGCTTAAATGTGGCCGTGAAAGGAACCATGCCAAAGCTCCCTGCCATTGCTGCAGCAGGTCTCGGAGCTGGTTTCTTGTTTTAGAAAACAGAAATAACACTTTCTGATTTATTCACAGCAACATAGATTCTGGAGGGGAACCGTATCTTAACGGCCATGCCCCTGCCTGCACCTTGCGAGAGCTGGAGAGGGCAGGAAGCTCGTGCATTTTGACACAGATCTTCCTGATGGTGAGAACCTAAGCCTCAAACCCACCGCAGCGATGTCCTGCACGAGCAGCAGTGCCTACGAAGCCTGCAGTCGCTCCGAGTAAAGCTCCCAGCGGGTGATGCCGAGGAGGGAAGTCACCCATGAGGAGGAAGCGCTGCTTTGTCCAAACAGGGAGACAAGGACACGGGTATCGGGGATCGATTCTGCCTTATTTACCTTTCTTTGGCGTGTTCCAGTCAAACACCAGCCAGGCTAAATAGAGAGCAGCGATCGCCCAGCAATCTGTGCACAGTATGTACATGAGGATTAAAGTGCAAGCAATACCTGGAGAGGGCAAAGAAAGAAGAAAACCAAGTGGCGTCAGGTTTGGGGCTGCAGAGGGCATTTACCCTTGCACTAAGAGCCCCTTGCCTTTTGACCCTTCCGTAATGAAGTCTTAGTCTCAACCCGATGCCATTAATCCCCAATCAAATCGGATTTAGCTAAAAAAATCATGATCTGGGACTGAGAGCGCTTCCTCCAAGGCTACCTGCTTTGAAGAATGTGCACGAACACCCAATTTTTGGTGTCTGCAAGTATTTCTTCTCTAATATATCCAGCTGCTTTACCAGGCAGGACTGAAAACTCCACCAGCACCAAGATTCCTTCGTGGCCATGCACCACGGGTGTTTCTTCCTCAGCTACATGGACCTGTTGCTTGTTACACCAGCTCTACACCAACCATCCCACCAGGTTCCCAGAGACCCCACCCACAAATACTGGGGTTTTATCACTAAACGGGGAAGAAACAGCAAGACTTGCTCGACTGACTGCGGTTTCTGCCCTTGAATTTAGTCTTGCTTGTACGGAAGGCACCACGGACATCCACGGCTTCAGGGATTTTTCCAGAGCCAGGCAAAGTCATCCTTGCCAAAATACCAACCCGAGCGTGCTCTGCGATAGCCACGTGCCCCAGGAACTGTCCCCAGCCACTGACACTTACGTAAAAGTCAACGTTTTCTGCATTAAAATTTAAAAGCCAAAAAGCTTTGATTCAAGCCACAAGGTGCTACTCACCCATGATAAGGAACGTGAGGACCCATTGCAGCACGGAGATGATCTGCAGTTGTTTCTCTACTTTGGATTTGGATAGCCAGAACAAATCCTGCAGAGCAGACAGAATGCTTGATCCTGTACCTACAGAAACAAAAAAATCAAGTTACATTTGTGTACCAAGCACAGACACTGCTTTTAGAGGCAGGTAAAGATTGTGATGTTATACTTTCAAATCAGACTTTTAAAATCAGTATCTGTGCAGTTTGGAGCAAGGCTTGTCAGGGGCTGGCATTTCCCAGGGAGTTTAAGCACCTCGGAAGCGCTGCCATCTGCAAACATGCAGCTGTTTTGGGGATGTTGTCAAGGATTTAATGGGTAACTTCACTAAAGTGAGCAAGCCTCCAGCTCCCCTGGCCATGAAAGCTCAGAGGGCGCTAACACATCCTAGCACACGCCCCTGCTGCAAACTGCCAGCTCCTGGCAGCTGTGTTTGGTAACAGGGAAAAAAACACAAGAGTTTTACTGTAAGATAAAGCTCAGCCATCCCAAATCACAGGCAAGCACACGCAGGCTGTGGTCTGAGCTATTCCTCATCAGGCACGTGCCCAAGGCAAGCTCTGCTCGCCAGCCTCCTGAAGCCCAAGACCCCAGGGATCCAAGGGCAAAGCAAACTACCAGCATGTTTCTGAACCAGTACAGGAGGAAGGAGGAGTTGAAAGCCACTAATTCAGAGTTTTCAGCGGTTCAAGTGTGGAGAAGCCTCGTCAAAAACTGAACTGAAAGGCCTGGTTTCTGTCTGAGGAACCTCCCACTGCAGGGTTTGCAGACAGCCTCCAGGAAGGAGCACCTGCAAGTGGGTTTTCCTTCACTTCTCTTCATTACTGTGTTTTACAAGCACCCTAATTACAGGCTGAAATGCAAATCCAGCTGCTGGCCTGTGAGCAAGCTGGGAGGTGTGTTCACATATTTCCCTTTCTTCCCTGTCATTAGAAGGGCTGCAGTGCTGCTGAGCAGCTATTACATTAAATGGGTTCAGTCCTTGCTCTTGCTGCCAAGGCATGCCACTGCTGGTGGTGGGGACCACAAGTGCTCACGCAGTAAGAATCTGGTTGAGAAGAGCCTCTAGAGCTTTGGTAGCTTCTACAAAGAAAGCTTCACCAATGCTTTAAATATGCAAAACACCTCTGCCATCTTCGCTAACTCTTGCTGGTAGTGTAGGCAGCAGGATTAAGGCAGTGTGGCTGCACCTGCAGATCTCCTGCCCCAGGCTTCCAGCTCCTGCTGCTGCTCCTCTTCAGTGCCTCTCAGCCTGCACATGGTCCTGAGGGCTGGGAGCTGCCTTCCCGAGCATTTCTGCTACTAAAGGACACCATCAGGGAGCTGCAGCCTAAATTCAGTGCCAGCTCACCCCTGCCTAGGTGATATTTAGCCTGGATTTCCACCTGAACTCAGTATTGAGCAAGCTGCATCTCTGCAGTTATACATTCCTTTTGCATATCTGGCAAGAAAGCTTTATCTTTGTCCTAGCAATAATTAAACCCATTTCCCAGGTGAGGTCAAGGATGCTGTCACCAGTACCTTTCTCTTCACAGTGAAGAGCTTCCCAGCTAGAAGGGAATGCAATGAGGTCTGGCCAGCCTGTTTCCAGGAGCAGAGCTTTCAGGGATACAGCCGGTGACACCACTACATCCTCAAAATAAGCCCAGAGTCTTAGAGCTGGTTTGTGCCCCATAATAAAAGCCCAGCTCCATGTAATTGATCCCTCCAGCACCTGCAGTTACAGCACTGAAACATCTTTGGACCGAGGAACCCAACACTCCAGCCCTGGATTGCCTAAATCCCCTTCCCCTGGAGCAAACAACTGTTTAACCCTCCAAATGCATTTGGACTGCAGCATTTTCTAGATGCTTAACAAATTGTAGGCATTGCTAGCCCCACAAATAGAGCAGATTGGGTAGCTTAAGTCAATCTCATCTCATTTCTTGAGCCACATCAAGCATTCAGCTCCTGCAGAGGGAAGGCAGAGGCTCGACAGCTCTGAGCAGGCTGCTGAGCACCTGCCTTGGACAAGTGGTGCCCTGGGGCAGCTATTTGCTGAAAGCAAAAACATCCTCAGGCTTCCCAATGCCAGAAAATCCAGTAGATACCACGGGCATCCACGTTACATTAACACTAAATTCCTGGTTAAGGACAAGGAGGCTTCACACGTGGGGTTTGCAGCCCCCAGCTCCTTTCTGCCAGCCTCAGCAGCCAGCAGGCGTGCTGGAGAAGACGATCCGGACCAGGCGAGGAGCAAAAGAGCTTTGGCAAATTAGAAACGTGGCTTTGGGACTAAACCCAGGGAAAAAAAAAACCCACACTGGTACCTGGGTGCTGCTCTTGAAGGAAACCCCTTCCTTCCCAGGAAGGCCAACACCCAGCACTGTTCACAAATTAAAGACCCAAAGGGTAAACGAGCGAAGGAGATACAATTTCTCTAATCATCAGGGGGCTCATTAGCTTCATAACCAAGTTTAATGAGGCCTATTAGACATACCCATGATGAACCTTGAGGCAGAACACCTCCCAGCCTTTGGCATCCATCCACATCAGTCCTTTCCCCAGGGAAGATATTTAATCCTGAGGCAACGAAGCCCCCCCCCATCTTCCTCTGCCGCCACCCCCAGCACCTTTTCCAGCTCTCCTGGTGGATGGTGGCCTGTTCTAGAACGGGGCAGCCTCCTGTTGGGGCTCACACCCCTGGCAACCCTTTCCTATGCAGCAGAGATCCCAACGCCACCATCCCTGGCTGCTCCCTTGGTGGCAGCTCGGGAGGATGCTACGCGGTGAGACGGCCAAAAAAAGTGACTTCTCCTGAAGACACCTCGCTGCTGCTGAGTGGTAGCAGCCTTCCAGGGAAGCTCAGGGCTCTTAGGCAGCCACCTCCCAGCTGGTGATGGGCTGAGTGCATTTATTTAATTCCAGAAGCACTCAGGAGATGCTACCAAGGGGCTCCTGGAGGCAGCGAAGGGTTTGGCCGAGGAGGGACAGACCTGCAGCACGGACACAGCCAGGGGCAGCATCTGGAGTGCTTCCACCACAGTTAATTGCAGATCAAGCACTGCAATTTATCCAGGCACCGAGGCAGACCCAAAGGCTCCAGGAGAGGAAATAAACACGACTCGGCACGTGGGCACCAGAAAACCCAGCCCACAGCACTCGGGCTGAGTTAGATGAGAGGAAGCAGAAGAGTTACAGATACAGCCTGGCTTTTACCAAGCTCTTGGGGTGTTTTTAACCACGATGTTTACAAGACACCGTGCATGTTAACTCTCAGCCAGGAGTTACACTGCAGCCCCCAGCTTGTTCGGATCAAAACCGTGGCTGAGCGTAAGGTGCAAGTGGAGGTTTGGGGCTACAACTTCAGCAACGAACCTGACATCGGAGGCAAAGCAAAGTTAAACAAACCAACACTAGGACACTTGAGAGGAGCCAGCCTCCTGTCTGAGAGCATGAGCCTGCACAGAAGGCTGCTAAATCCAATGTGATGTCTGTAAAAATCCCCTCGAGCAACAGAAGCTGCTCCAGGGCTGGGCTGATTCAGCTGCCTGCTGCAGGACACAAGATCTTTGCTCTTCCAGCCTCGTTGCTTCCCCATCTACCACCACAAGCCTTTGCTACGGAAAGCCAGCGTGGGGAGCAGTTATCCTGTCCTGTTTTATATGTGCACCTAAATAATCCTGCATTAGCTGCAGCAAATAATGCCTCTGGAGGTCAGCAGCAGAGCTAGTGGGGACGTGTGACAGCACAATTTATGCCAGGCCCACCAGAAGGGAGCTGGGATCCTTGCAGGGGGAATAAAATAGCTTGCTGTGACACTCATCCAGCAGTGGATCCGTATCCCCTGGTGGCCCTGAGCTTGGCTTTGGGTCCAAGCAGCCACAGCTGGGGGTGAAGGGAGGAAACAAGGAGAGAAGACTCAAAGCAGGCAGTGGTTGGAGGTGGGGGTTAATCCAACATGACTTGGCCAGGAGAGGGGAAAGGAACATGCTACTACATCGCATCGGTGTGCCCAGGAAGGAGAGGAGGTGACATGAGATAAGGACAGACCCTTAAGGACAACCTCGAGTGCCCTGATCACACTAGCATCCCTCCTGAGAGCCAGCAACCCCTCGCTGCCCTGCCAGAGAAGTGGGGCAGCACCTCGGCAGCCTCTGCCCGAAGTGGGTCAGGGCAAGAGAAGGGGACAGCCCCCCTCCCACCCAGTCTAAGGGCCTCAAAAGTGCCACCAACCCCCGGGCACTGCTCCAAGGACCTTGCCATCCCCAACATGGTGCCCAAGAGAGGTCACCTGCAGGGATGGATGGACAGGCAGATGCCATCACCCAGGTTTTTTTATTATTTATTTTTTTTAAGGAAGGGTCACTGATGGTCACACTTTGCCAGAGCATCAGGATGAGGACAGACTGATGACAAGGTCCCATGCTTGGGCACTGGGATGCCACCAGATGCCAGAGCACGAAGGCTGGAGAGCAGAGGGCAGGACTCATACCACAGAGGCCAGCAGGGCTTTGCACAGGCAGGAGACTTGGAAATGAGGGCCAGGGAGGTGGCAAGAAGCCTGGCAGGCTTCTTCTAGCTCCTTGAGGTGGTGGAAGAGGTTAAAACCCTTGACCGAGCAGCGCCAGAGGTCCTGTGAACAAATCACTGCCTCTGTCCACCTGAGAGCTGCAGGATCCCACAGCACACACAGAAATAGGGAAAGAAACACAAATATCACCGCAGGACCCCCTTGAAGGAACTGACCCGAGGAGAGCTAAGGCAGCTTTCCACCACTAAGCAGGATTAGCTAGAGATGAGGCCAATCGCTGTCCCTAAACCACGCTCCGTTTTGCATTATGCACGTGTCCCAGATCCATCCTTAACACATAACGGGGCGGCCGCTGAGGGCTCGGGTCAGCCCTACATATTTTATAGGTCTCCTGAATGATTTATCCTCCGCGGCGTGCTGTTACTTCTCAGTTTAACTGTTGGCTTGCCGTTAATTCCTGCCTCATCCTGCTCATTGCTCAAAGGAGCTAAGTTGCTTTAGGGACTGGAGGTGGGTATGGGAAAGGCACACAGATCTTCTCCCAGTCAGTTCGTGGCTGATCCTACAGTCGGCACCCCCAACATCACCGGGTGCCAACTCTTTGGCATAGTTCTGCACCCACACGCAGGGCTGGGCAGGACACGGGGCAAAAAGAAAAACAAGAGCAGAGGGCTTAATTCCCCAAGGTTCGGGTCCTCCCAGCCCTGCGAAGGATTTTGCTCAAGCAACAAGCTTTGCACAGGTCTCTGCAGCCCAGGAGGAATTACCGGTTTGCTCTTGCAGCCTTTTGCAGCACAGGGAGTGCTCGGGGAGCTTCCGCAAAAACCCTCCTGCAAAAAAAAAAAAAAAGCCTGGCTGCTTGCAAGCCCTGATGGTCCTCCAGGAGATCAGAGGAGGGCTACGAGCCCTTGCCGAGCAAACCCTGGTGAGTTTCCAACTGCAAAATCTCTAGGGCTGCCCCATGCTTTCCTCTGCAGCCGGCAGCAGGAAGCGTTGGGTGTCTGCAGGGTGTCGCCGCCGCCACCCAGCTCGCCGAGGAAGTCACCGTGGGTGCAAAAGCAAAGTAATAATAATAATAATAAAAAACCCTCTCTGCTGCGCTTTGCAACCTAAACCCTTGCTTCCCCACGGAGCGCTGAACCCCTCGTTGCAAAGCACTAACAAATCGCGACGCTTTTTTTAAATTCTTATTGCCTTTATTTTGATTTAAACCTGTTGACGGGAGCGCCAGCGTTACAGAACCGGGCTGAATTCGTTGCTGCACACTCAGCCCTGCCGGCAGCGCTGATAAAGCCACACTTCCCTTCCCACCGCCACCAGCAGAAAAAATAAAAAATAAATAAAAAATAAAAGAGGAAAGGCCTGTTTCGAAGCAACTTTGCAGGGTGCAGTCTCCCTTAGATAAAGCAGCCCCGGTTTTCGCAGCAGCCTCAGGAAAGCAGCCCGGCTCCCTGAGATCCCTTAAAAGCAAAACTGCGGGGGGGAGCTGCCGCAGGGAGCCCCCCCCAGGCATTGCACAGCGCTTTTTCCCGTCCCCCTTCTTAAAAAAAGCAACCCTGCAGGAAGGTAGAAGACGGAGAGGGTCCCTAAAATCATCGCTGAGCCCCGCATCGTCCCCCCGGCAGCATCCCCTCGGCCCCGACCCCCCTTTTCGCCCCCCCGGTACCTCGCAGCACCCCCGAGTAGGCGGCGATGATGGTCTTCATCGCGGGGCCGGGCTCAGGTGCTGGCCGAGCCCATGGGATGGAGGCAGAGGGGGCTGGAGGGGATTTCTGGGGGAGCCCGGTGCCGCCGGGGCGTGGGGAAGGCGCCGGGAGCGCATCCCTATATAGCCCCGGCAGGAGGAGGAGGAGGAGGAGGAGGAGGAGGAGGGGGAGGAGGGAGGGGGGGGGGGGGCCGCCCCCCCCGCGCCCCGGGGGGCTTGGGGGGGGGGGGGAGCACCCTGACCCCAAGGTTTTTTCCCCTCTCTGCTTCATTCCCCCAGCCACCAGCCCCGTATCGGGGGGGAAATCCCCCAAGCCCCCCATTAGCGGGGTGCATGTTGGGGTTTTGGGGTCCCTTTCTCGCTCCCGTGCTCCCCCTGCCCTGCTCTGTGCTGATTTTAGGGTCCCCAGCAGGATTTGGGAGATCTGAATTCCTGGAAGGATCACAAAATTAAGAGAAAATCCTAGAAATGTGCTTATTGGCAGCCCTCTGGGGTTTCATTAAGCGGATGAGAGCCTGCAGGTATGCCCAAGCCACCCCAAAAGCCTTGTTTTGTTCTCCTAATGGGGAATTTTAAGGAATTTTACGGATCCACTGCGGAGTTATGCATCCATAACCATCCAGGTGTTATTTAGGAATTAAGATACTAACTTAACTCGCCTGCTGAGCCATTTCTATGTATTCTTACAGATGGGGCCAGGTCAGTCTGTCCCAGATCCCACAAAATAAAACTAGATTCCCTATGATGGGGTCATGCCTGGCCCTGTTGTTAAAAGGCGGTTTTGCTTCACTGCTGGAACAGGCTTATGCCCCTCCTCAACCTCATTTCATCATTAAACATTTGGAAGAAATAAAACCAACCTGCATCTGAGAAGCGCTTTGAGATACTTCAAGGAAAACCCCATTGAAGGCAATGAGCGTTTGTGGGCTCCCTGTGTACTGGAGACAGATAATAAAAATCACCCAGACACCCCCAAAAATGCTTCAGCTTTTGCCTGCCTTTGTCAGGTTTGTGCCCTGCTGAGGCAGCACTTTGTCCTGTGGCTCCCGGTGTTGCCGCTGCAAAACCACCACTTTTTGGCCCAAAGAGACAAGTCCACCAAGCGTTTCATAAAAATTCATATTTCCAGCCAACTCTCAGCTGTGGAGAGCTTAAATTGCAGATTCAGAGGTGAAAAAAGTTTTTTTGTTGTTGTTTGTTTGCTTTTCTCAATCCCCTCTTTCAGAGTTGATCTGGCCAGGGACTTGTTTGCTCCCCATTTGGCCGAGGAACGTCTTCCAAGGGTTGTAATGGCCTGTCGAAATCAGCACAAAAATGGAAAATTACGAGAGCCTGTCTGTAGAAAGGGTCTTGCCCAAGAGCTCTTGGATAAGAGCTCCAAAGGGGAGCCCAGAATAGAAAGAAATCACCGACTAAAATGTTGCCGAGTGAAAGGGGAATGATCTCCTGCACGTCTCTGTTGGCTTAGGGTTACCCACAAGCAAAGACCATGGTAGCTTTTCTTATCATAACCAGGATAAAACCCTACAAAAAATGACATTGCCAGGTGGTGAGAGCAGGAGGCAGGTGGACAGGTAAGTGTTAGTTTGCTGTTAGTGGGCTGAGACCTCTGCAGGGTTAAGGGTTGTCCATTGCCCTTCTCTTGATGGATGCCAACCTCGTACAATCTGGGGGCAAATTTTCTGAATCCCGGTCATTTCCTTGCTCCATGCGCCACAGTAGGGTCCCAACCTAGGAGAAAAGCTCACAAATACACGGGAGTAAAGCTCACAAATATATATTAATAAAGAGAAATAATATAAACTTCATAGTTGAATGGAGCAGAGGGTCATGCAGGAGCACCAAGGCTACCATCAGGCTGAGCGGCAGCTCGGACGCGTGACTTGGAGGCACAAATGATGACACTATATTTCTTGGGAAGAAGGAAAAAACAGTCCTGGACCCATGGAGGCACAGCCGAGCCCTGGGACAGCGGCTGCCTTCACGCGACTGGACAGGGAACTGGCGGCCACCCAGGCCCTGTCCCTCTCCTTTCACCAGCGCTCCCCTCGTGACATTTTTTCCTCTCCCGTTCAGCTCAGGGAAAATCAGAAATCGGCCCCGGATGACAGATTAGAGACACCCTGGCTCTGTTCCCCACGCAGATATTGTTTCCCACCAGGAAGACGTGCACTGCCGTGCTCTTTCCGAAGATGTTTTTGCAAGTGCCCGTGGTTTGTTTTGCTCGGTGCTTACATTCTTCCCTCGGCGCGGCAGGCATACGACCCTGTCTGTTATTAACCCGCATGTGCAGCGAGATTATTCCCAAACAATAACATCCTTTCAAATACCCTGCTATTACTTCACCTGTGCCTGAAAAACATGAGCTGTGCACCGGGTAACATGGGCTGGAGGCAACCTTCCAGCTCCAGGCACCCAAAACAATTCACTGAAGTTTTAGGCTCCTTTTTTTTTTTTTTTTTTCTTTCATTTTTTTTTTTTTTTCCCTAGGTTTTAGCAGCAGCCAAACCTGGCAGCAAAGCAGCAACACACCCTCATGCAGTCACATTTTTTAAATGCACGTTTCCTTAGGGCAATGCCTATTAAAGCTTTTGAGAATGTTATACACATATATATATACATTTCTCTTACTTTTTCCATTCGGGGATTTGGGAATCACAGGTAGGTTGTGGGATGGGACTCTGGGACTTAGAGCCAGCAGCTGGCAAACAACACAGATGCCTTGTTCCTATAGGGTTATTTAGCAGCAGAAACTGCCCTATTTTTAAAGCCTGGCAGGGATCAGAGTTCAGTCCTCATCCACGGGCCAGGTGTTTGGGTGGATGCATGACACTGCCTGTGTTTGACGTGCTCAAGTTGAGCTTATCGATCTCCGTAATTCTTCTTCCCTGGCTTGAAAACGCAGAGACACTTCCCTGCCTGTGGTTAACCCTCGGGTTATGGGTTTTTAAGCCTTCTGTTCCCAGCCAGTGTTATTTTGAGTAGATTTTTTTTTTTTTTCCAGGGCAGACACAAGCCTCAGACTTGGAGGGTTTGGGCCCTTGATCTGCTTCTATTTCCCCCTAAAAAGCACTTTCAAAGGGTCTTTCCCCCCATGTCCTCCTCCTGAGACCAGCCTATTTCTTCTGATGCCCACAGCAGGAGGAATTGGGGACTGGAAATTGGGAACCTCCCCAGCTCTCATAGCAGAGAGAGAGGAGCATCCTACGGGAAGGGAAAGCCTTGTGTTGAGCAGGACTCAGCAGGAACACACCGTGGCCAAGCCATGCCCCACCAAGGAGCTCCCTCTGGACCTTCAGGTGATGAGCTGCTCTCATCCAGGATCTTCCCCTGAGCTGTACTCATCCCCTTGCCCGGAGGGAGGGAAGTCTTATCACAAGGGATGTAGGCGACAAACCAGGTGATAAGAGCTGGGGTTTCATGAGGAGTTTGAACCCGAGTTGGCCAGGCCACGAGATTTGCTTTGACAACTCGCCAAGCTTTCAAAACAGCAGGAAGACCCTTTCCAACTCCTGCCGGGGTTATTTTTCCACCTGACATACCCATGCCTTGGGCCGAGCCTACTCTGTGCAGCAGGGTGACCCCTCCAAAGTCCTCTTCCCTTGCCAGTAGATGTAGGCATCAGAGCCCAGGAACTTCTCACTTGATCCCAAAATTTAACCTGAGCCCCAAGGTGGGAGGGTTCCTCTTTGCCTCCATCCTTCTCCATCCTTCTTCATCCTTCTTCATCCTTCTCCTGCCTCAATGGCAACAGTTGGTGGTCCAGGGAGTACTTATGGAAGTGTGGGGTTGGCTCAGACATCACCCAAGGGATGGACATAAGCTTGGAGCCATGGGAGACGCCCAGGCTGGGGAGATGTGTGTCCCCACATCCCTACATGTCACCTCCAGAGCTCCAGGTGAACCCCAAAGCTTTGTAGGACCTAGACATGGAGATGTAAACTGAGAAACCATCTGGAGGGGGAACCGAGCTACCATATCCCCTTGGAGAAGCACTGGGGATTCGGGTGGCTGTAGGAATTTCCTGCTCCACATCCTTCACCCCTTTCCTTAGTCTTGAATTCATCAACTTCAAAGCTCACCTTAGTCCCTCCAGCTTCCTGGCCGTGACTTTTGGTGTGATCCTGTAGATCCTCTTTGTTAGTGTGCTGGATTTTGTCACCCTGGGAGCACAGCAGTGCCCGTGTTAGCTATTCTGAGTTGGCTGGTATGGTTTTAGCAGCCTGGACTGCTCCTTCCCAATCCCAGAGAAACCTTTTCCCTTTGGGCTGACGCCAGCTATGGTTCAGCCACATTGCAGGTGGCAACGGGGGCATTTCAGAGCTCTCCTGGCCCATCCCTCCGTGCGCACGGATGACCCCAGATCACACACTTCCCAATGGGGCACAACAGGACAGAAACATCCAGACACTCCGACCAAGGCTATCTGCACGGTCCAGCGATCCCAGCCTGTATTTTGCCACAGTCTGGCATTGCACTGGTTGACCTTTGGAGTGGAATCCATCCAAGTGGCCAAAGAGGTGTCTGAGCCCCCACCCCGAGGCTTGATTTTCTCCTGGAGTTGAGCTTTCCACCCTGCCCCCAGCCCTTCATGTCGAACCCCGCTGGTATTATCTTGCAGGTATTTATCAGCTTTGTCCTTTGGGGAATTTGCTCAGGAAGGGGATGTTTGCTCAGTGCTGCAGAGCCTCATCCCTGGAGTGATTTCTGCATCTGGGGTGGGCGCCTTGGGCACGCATGAACACATCTCTGGGACATTTTCATCCAGCCACCCCAAGGCAGAGACAAAGAACAAGCACTGACAAATCTTGCATCCATCCACACCGTGCTGAAAATCCAGTGGGATTGTAGGGCAGCCCTTTGGGGCAGAGAAGGGAAGGGTAAGATCTCGGAGCATCCCAAGTGTGCCCACCCGGAGGACACCCTCTCGGAGGGCTGAGCACCTTGCAGGGACAGCGACACCCACCCTGCAGCCCCACATCCCACGGGAATACGGCCACAGCCACTATTTCTGGGGCTGGGAGGACAAAGAGCACGTCCTGCGCAACTCTCGGGTTAATGGCATAACCCGAGCACAAAGCAGGATCAGCTCTTTTCGGAGCACTCGTGTTTTTTTTTTTTTTGTTCACCAAGTTAAAAGTTACTTAATGTTACGGGGGTTTGGAAACGCAGCCATTGCTTCTGCTTTGAAGCTGCACGTATGCCTCTTTTTCTCAAGTAGAAGCAAAGTTCAGGCCGAAGCTGCAAGAGATACTTCACAGCGAGCTTTCCGCTGGAGGGCATTATTAAAAAAAAATCACACAAAACTTATAAAAATAATAATAATAAAAAAAATAGCCGCACCCTCACTTATCCCCCCGAGACAGATAGGAAGATTTATGCAAGTGGCTGAGCAAAGCCAGATTTTGGCTGTTGGCAGCAAGTCAGGGTAGAGCTGCCTAGCTACAGTCTAAAATTAGAGCACCTAAAAATTAACTGTACGGCTAAAGAACTTTGGTCCCCGTGCTGAACGAGTGCTGGAGGGTTCGTAATAGACACTTAACCAGCTCCACTTCTAGTGCAGCTGGAAGGTTTTTTCCAGACAAGGCTTGGCTCAGAAAAATAGGTGGTTTTAGTGTTTTTTTTTTTTCTCAGTTATGCTTGTTTATTTCATTAAGAAGGGTGTGAGGGAAGAAGGAATGGCAAACTGGTTAAATATTTTGGGGAAAAGGTTTTCCTAAGTGGGTGAGCTCCGTATTCTCTCAGGAAACATGGTGCTGGACTCTTATTTCTCAAAAAAAATGGAGCATTTTCAGCTCTCTCCAGTGATGAAGGCTGTGTTTTCCTACAGGCTTTGCTATGAACTCCTCGCACCTTTGTGTTTGCAACCAAACTGCCTCCAACCATCGCTCCTGCACAGGATCTGTCAGTCCCAAGATGATGAGGAATAATGGATGAAAGGAAAATAAAATAAAAGGAGAAATCGACCCTACAACGCAGCCTGAATTTGTGAGGATGGAGCCAGGAGTTGTCCCATAAGATTTGCCTGTTTCTTTCCATCCTCATAGCATCTTGCCAACCGTAGCAAGCCTTCCCGAGCTATTTGGGGAACATCACCCATGTTGTCCCTGCACAGAGAAAATCAGTTTCAGGGCAGGACTGGACTTCTTGTGGGTCTTTTTCCCCCCCAAAAAAGAGTGGTGTGTGGTTGAAAATACCTCCCTCTGATGAATGAAGAAGGGTATTGAGACAGGAATTCATCTCCTTCCCTTGGGAATTCCGCTGAGCTGCACTAAAACCATCCCAGTGGCACCCTGCAAGTTGTACGGCAGAGGGGCTCGGGGACATCCCACAGGACATTGCTTTTTGGTTGTTCCCGACAGTCTGAGCAATAACCTGAGCCTTCCCATGGTGCTAGAGCAGCTTGCAGGCTATGTGCTACGAAAAGCACATCATTTCTGCAGTTTTTGGCAGAGCTGCACTTTCAGGGCTCTTTGTGGAAGTCCCACAGACCGCAATGGACTCGAGGACTGAATTGTCACCAGAGGAGCCTCAGGCCCCCATGGTGTTAAATGTAGGGGATGTATCACAGCCAAATGTAGAACAAGTCAGAATTAACACAGCCTGCAGGGAAAAGGTACC
Source organism: Oxyura jamaicensis (assembly GCF_011077185.1). Lineage (NCBI taxonomy): Eukaryota > Metazoa > Chordata > Aves > Anseriformes > Anatidae > Oxyura > Oxyura jamaicensis. Next base: position 202,318,085 of record NC_048893.1, read on the forward strand.
AGCCTGCTTTCACAACCCCATGGGTCCCAGCGGGGTCCAACCCTTCAGCACCCGGGGGTGATAAAGTCCCACGGACTGCTTCTGGAAATGAGCCCTGTGCACCCCAGGGTTGCACGATCAGGCCAGGAAAGTCAGTGAAGGGTGGTAATCCTGGGCTGAAAACAGGCGTCTGCAAGCTGAAGGGCTGGATGCGACCTGCACGCCTTCACGTTTCTCCCTGCGGCCTCCGAATGGCTTTTCTTCTCATCCCGTGGTACATCCAAAGCACTTCTGTGAATGGAATAGAATAGAGAATTGAAATTGGAAGGGACCTCCATAAATCACAGAGTCCAGCTGTCAGACTACCTCGGGGCTGACCCAAGTATGGGGCTAAATAAATATAAATGGGGAGGAGAAAGAAGAATATCAGCCTAGAAAGCAGCCAAGCAAATTGAAAATACTGATTATTTTAAAGCAAGCAAGCAGAATTGCTAAATTCTGATTTTAAATAGAGAAATAAAGAGTTGATGTCCGGGTTTAACCAGCATTTACACAGACAGAGCAAGAGCCCTCTATATGTTAGCCTCATGGCTCAGTGCTCCCCGCAGCATCACCTCCTCTTTTTGTGGCCCTCTCTGGCAGCTTTTACGTCCCCTTTTGTTCCTTTTTAACCTGCCAGGCCAGCTGGCATCAGCTCCCCTGTAACAAACACTTGCAACCCTGTTGTATCAGAGCTGGGATGTCCACATCCTCTGGCCAAAGACCGAGACGGGAGGGATTTCACGTCGCGCTCGGAGCATCTGTGCAGTGCAGAGGTCGGCGCTGCCCTGGCACACACAACACAGATGATTCCAAGACGTGCTGTCAGTTCTCCCTTACCAAAGGTGAGTCAGAAAATGCTCTCCGTTGTGATAACACAGAGAGGACACCTTCTCCAGCCTGATCCAGGGCTTTCCACTGCTTTCCACTGGCTCCTGGCAGATGGCTCAACCACTATCCCAGCTATAGGATGAACCACTTGGGCCAGTCCCCATTCTCCTGACATTCCCAAACCTTTCCGGAAGGTCTTCAGAGAATAAAACACATTATGAGCTTAAATTGATTGAAACTGATTAAACTGAGTGGAAGGTGAAAGCCTGTGAGATATGGAAGATCAAGAAACCCACAGGTTTTCTAGATACCTTCTTTCCCTTTTGCTCTGCTATGGGCAATTGAAATGTTGCCTTCTTCTCTTCCATTGCTCAATATTGGGGTAGGATCTCAAGCTACCAAACTGAGGTCAAATATATAAAAAGAGGTTGATTGCTCTTGCACAGATGACTAGAAACTGAGAATTTAATCTCGTACAGTTCTACTGGGATGGCACCTACAGCACCTCCATCGCGGGGGATCGTCCTGATGCCAAATCATCTCTATTTGATTTCATCTGCTGCTCTTGTGGAGGGGGTTAACTACTTTTCATAAAACCTACCAAAGCATGGATATTTCTTTGACCACATGTTCCTGCACAGCCCAAGCAACTCAGTGGTGATGGGATCCAGAAGGAGCTGGTGTGCGTGCTTGGGTGCTTCTGAGGATGCTGGAGCTAAACACGAGCTTGGTCAGCCTGATGGTCCTTCAGCACGTCGTGTCTCCACGTATTGCCAGCTCCAGGTGCCTCTGGAACACTGCTGTAATTTTATCTCCCAGCATGGCAAAAGCAGCACGGGGGATTTCAGGTGTTGCATTTAGGAATCCTGGTGTAATAATTAACAAGATTTTCTTGTTCTGTTTGAATCTGCATGCTTTTGGGCTCCCCAGCTTTTGGTCACAGTATGTCTGGGAAGAATAAAAAAAAAAAAAAAAAGGAAAGCTAAGAAAACTTCTTTAGGCTTGTTCCAAAACTGTTTGCCCAAAGATTTCTGTGGATGCTCTCCATTTCCTGAGCTCTAAGAAACATGTCCCTCATCACCTTCTCTTCTCTATCGAGGGCTTTGTAGCCTGCTGCTGCCACCCCACCCATCATCTCTTCCCCAGGGTGAGGACTCCTTCTGTGTTTCCCTTGCATGGAGGAGGCTTGTACAACACATTTTCTTTCTGTCCTCCTCAGATGAGAACTGTGCTCTTTGTTTGAAAGTTAACTTAAACATCATGAGTTGAGTCAGTGGTACATAGATGCTTTCTTTTTCGTTCTTTATTCAATTCCTGATAAATCATAGAACCTTATTTGATTTTTTATTATTGTATTTTATTTTATTTTTAAAAACTAGTGCTAAGCATTTTAGGAGAAGTACCCACAAGGATTTCAAGATCTCTTTCTCATATTGTGAAACAAACTGATGTCCAGGTGTGCAGAATTGTCTAACTTGGAAATAATATCAGCTGTAAAGATGAAATGCTTGGAAAAAAATAAAAATAAAAAAAAATAAAAAGAAAGAAAGAAAGAAAGAAAGAAAGAAAGAAAGAAAGAAAGAAA